>NC_052311.1:43035807-43050807 GCF_016432855.1 Salvelinus namaycush | reverse complement strand
TCAGTACCACAGATTCATTGGCCAGGTCCATTTGTCTTTCAGTGGTCAGCTTTTTTGATGAAGCTTTTTCAGAGCATTCATGTAATCTCTTAAATGTGATGCTTTGTTAAACTTTGTATATTTCAAAGGCCTACTAATCTGATTCAGGCCTATAATCGGTACACCTAGTTAACCTTTTACTGCAGTGGGCTAAATCAGGGTCACACAGAGTGTTTCTGCGTAGTCTTGAACACATCTACTTTGAAACAAAAGTATACACCTCACACACAGGGTTATCGGCTTAAAAAAAGAAGACACCTGAGATGTATTAAATTTTGAGTTTGCATCCCAATATTACGCTTTATATGCATCACAGAAGACTGAAATAAAACGAAACCGTTTGTCATAGAGACACCGGATTTTCAGATTTTTTATTTTAAAAAATGAAATTATGAAAAATATGAATAACATAATTTGACTGCAGGAAAGTGCTACATATATATATATATATCTATATATATTGATGTCAGTTTTGGTAATTTTACTGATTCAATAAACATGTGCTGCAGGCACCCAGTTTCATGTTTAAACTGTTGTTTGGCTATATACAATGAAACAAGAGAGATACGTATTTGTGTGTGTTTCTAGATTGCTTGTTTCTCTCTGCTGATTTATGTTCTGTCTAATGTAGATGAAACCTGTGACCGAGCAAAACATTTGTAATTTTATGGCGCGAGCGAAGCAATGTAAGGTGAACAACGACTGGCAGAAGTACATCAAATTGACTGACTATTGTTGACATGTGGGTTAGAATAATATTAATGATGATGATAACAACAAAGAATATAATAATAATGGTCCAAATAATAACTATTACGTAGCCTATTTTGTTATTACCGGCTGTTACTGAGCTAAAATGCTAGCGAAAAATTTTGCTGACATAATCCACCCTTTCTTCAGCCAATTAAAAATATCACTGCTTTGGTCTTAATGCAATTGACCAATAACTGTACATTTCCTGATTCCTTTTAGACCAATCAGTAGTGAGGGAGGTGCAACAGGGTTTAAAAGCAAAGGTGTTTCTCTGAAAATCAACATTTCCGCCTGGCTCTTCATCATTGGCGAGGGACTCTCAATGCTATCCGGCCGAACGTAAGTATAGAAAAGGATGTTAACTGAGATGCTAGATGTAATATGGTATAATAGCTCTCGATGATCATTGATTTGTGGCAAACAATGTGAAAGTATGGATGTAATAACTCTATTAATCATTGTTATGACTGCTCGTAGTAGACCACCGAGTGTCTGAATCAGACAGCTATCTTAACAGAGAAAACACATGTGGGTTTCTTCTGCATTAATGAATGCAGAATATTGCACTTTCATAAAATGTTACATGCTGTCCTATAGCGTATGCCCGCTTTGCATTCACAGGAAAGTAAAACCTGTTAACTTAACCTTAAACTAGAATAAGAGAGGTAACAAGTGCGTTTCAGATAAACGTTGAAATGGCGGTCAACCCAATGTATTTGTCCACTGATGTGTTTACCTGTCGTGTTACCACGGTAAATAGACATTTCATGGTTTCATTGCCATTGCATTTTACCACATTGCGCAGACATTTCATGGTGACTTTTTAATGTACCGTAAAGGCCCTCTCTGAACTGATGCTCTCACACCAGAGACACTCCTCTTTGCGCTAGGCCTATCTGGTCCCATTGAAATTCAATCCCCTGGTTTACAGATGTGACATGGCTATACACACCTCACATACAAGTCATGACGGTTCAACAATTATACTCATATTACTTATACTGTGGGGAAGAATGATTTAGTCCAATTTTACACTCCATCATATGTTTTGTACTGTGTACAATTCAATTGCAGGGATCAGGATCAGAGTTACACTACCTTAAAATGGGAGACAATTCTGTAAGATTATTCCTTCACCTTTTTACATAGACGGGATCCTGTCCTCCCTCCCCCTCCCTTCCCCTTCGCATCCCCCTCTCTCTTTTTGCTGTTTAACCTCCGCCCTGACCACAGACACGATCATCTGCTTTTCTGGGTTAACTGTTCAGGTGCGATCTCTCTCTCTCTCTATCTCTCTCTCTTCCTCTCTCTCTATCACTTGTCCCCTCTCTCTCTCGCTCTGTCTTGCTGTCCTCTGTCTTGCTCTATCGCTTCTATATAGCTCTATACTTCCGCTTCCTCCAGAACCTCACTACTTGTCTCTCATATCCCACTGCCGTTACTAACCTCAACAGACAGATAAGACTTACAAAGTTTAGAGGTGAGGAATGGCCTACACAAATATTTCAAAACATTTCTCAAAACATATTTTATCTCATCATATAATGTATTGTACTACAACAATTAACATAGGTCTAACAGCTGGCCTGAATTAAATAACATTTTAGTTACACAAACTACTGCCTGATATCTCTATCTAACTTTGATCTTAAAAACATGTAAAGTAATTTTTATAAAGAGAAAGGCAAAAGGGAGACTCATTCCCCTGTCCTTTAGTAGCAGGAGATGAAGTAGAATGATGAGGTGAGGTTGTCGTGAAAAGAGATAGGAACGACGAAGGCCAAGATGAGTTTCGCCATCTTGACGAAGGCCGAAAAGTCAAAATGCTTCCAAGCTTTTTAGAATATTTTTATGCCACTTAAAATAAAGGAATTTTCATATTATGAAGAGTCAGGCTAATAAATAAAAAGGAAAACTCCAGCACATTGCTATTTTTTTTTTTTTTTTTTAATGGTTTCAATAAACCTTCATCTGGGTCCGTAACGACTGGATATATATTTTCCCCCATACACCTGCTGATACTTATTTGGGTGCTTATCAGAGCATTCGGAAAGTATTCAGACCCCTTCACTTTTTCCAAATGTTCTTACATTACAGCCTTATTCTAAAATTGATTACATGTATTTCCCCTCATCAATCTACACACAATACCCCGTAATGATAAAGTGAAAACAGGTTTTTAGAACATTTTGCAAATTTATAAAAAATACTTATTTACATAAGTATTCAGACCCTTTGCTATGAGAATCGAAATTGAGCTCAGGTGCATCCTGTTTCCATTGACTATCCTTGAGATGTTTCTACATCTTGATTGGGTTCCACCTGTAGTAAATTCAGTTGATTGGACATGATTTGGAAAGGCACACACCTGTCCATATAAGGTCCCACATTTGACAGTGAGGTTGTCCGTAGAGATCCGAGACAGGATTGTGTCGTGGCACAGATCTGGGGAAGGGTACCAAAAATGTTCTGCAGCATTCAAGGTCCCCAAGAACACAGTGGCCTCCATCATTCATTAAATGGAAGAAGTTTGGAACCACCAAACCTAGAGCTGGCCAAATTGAGCAATCGGGGGAGAAGGGCCTTGGTTAGGGAAGTGACCAAGAACCCGGTGGTCACTCTAACAGAGCTCCAGAGTTGCTCTATGGAGATGCGAGAACCTTCCAGAACGAAAACCATCTCTGCAGCACTCCACCAATCAGGCCTTTATGGTAGAGTGGCCAGACGGAAGCCACTCCTCAGTAAAAGGTAGCCTGCTTGGAGTTTGTTAAAAGGGATGTGAAGGACTCTCAGACCATAAGAAACAAGATTCTCTGGTCTGATGAAACCAAGATTGAACTCTTTGGCCTGAATGCCAAGCGTCACGTCTGGAGGAAACCTGGCACCATGCTGGCACCATCCCTACAGCATCATAGGGGCGGCAGGTAGCCTAGTGGTTAGAGCGTTGGACTTGTAACCGAAAGGTTGCAAGATCGAATCCCTGTGCTGACAAATATCTGTTGTTCTGCCCCTGAACAAGGCAGTTAACCCACTGTTCCTAGGCCGTCATTGAAAATAAGAATTTGTTCTTAACTGACTTGCCTAGTTAAATAAAGGTTCAAATATAGTCATTCTGTGGGGATGTTTTTCAGCGGCAGGGACTGGGAGAATAGTCAGTATCGAGGGAAAGATGAACAGAGCAAGTACAGAGAGATCCTTGCAGGAAAACCTGCTCCAGAGCACTCAGGACCTCAGACTGGTTCACCTTCCAACAGGACAACAACCCTAAGCACACAGCCAAGACAATGCAGGAGTGCCTTCAGCCAGAGTTCAGACTTGAACCTGATCGAACATCTCTGGAGATGCCTGAAAATAACTGTGCAGCGAAACTCCCCATCTAACCTGACAGATCTGCAGAGAGGAATGGGAGAAACTCCTCAATTACAGGTGTGCCAAGCTTGGGGGTGTAATCACTTGGGCCTGTAATCCCTGCCAAAGGTGCTTCAACAAAGTACTGAAAATACAAAATACTTATGTAAATGTGATATTTCAGTTGATTTATTTATTTTTTGCAAAAATGTCTAATAACCTGTGTTTGCTTTTTCATTATGTGTGTAGGAAATGTGGGGAAAAAACAATGGAATCTTTTTTTAAACAAAATGTGGAAAAAGTCAAGGAATCTGAGTACTTTCCGAATGCACTAGTCCTATTTCACACGTGTGAATGTTTTTTTTTTGCATATCCCAACTTCCCCTGAGACACCCTCAGAGAGTGGGGTCACGGCCAGGGTCTGCCATTATCAACAGCCACCCTGGAGCAATTAGGGTTAAGTGCCTTGCTCAAGGGCACATCGACAGATTTCTTTCAGTTATTGGCCCAACGCTACTATCGCTAGGCTACCTGCAACCCATATGGTAGCACTTGCCCGGGTAGCAAGTTCCCTTTCTAACACACTATAAAGAGTACCTTGATCCTTGAGTTTTATTTGACCAAGATAACAATCTACTACTAGTATATTGTTGTGTAGTCCTCCCCAGTAGACACCCTTCTGTCTTCTCCACGATAACGTTGGATATTATAACTGCCAGCTCACGGCAGTTATAACTGTGTTTTATTATGCACATATTCGTAGTTTGGTGGAGCAATTCTACAATGTTAGATTCAGTAGATCATGATCATCCCCTAAGGGGAAATCGTTTGCAGCGCTAGTTGCCACAACACACAACACACGAAACAGTTGAAACCTGATGAGCACTTTGGATGCGATTATATTACGTTCTTTAAATTGCTCCTGATAACTCTATGCTACCTTTAAGTGCACATCCCTGTCACGACAGCCCAAACTGTTACATTCGTCAGGAGCTGACTGTACTCCGTTCACACACAGGTTAAAGCATTGAGATGAAACGAGAGTAAAAGGTGCAGAATGCTTCAGACAGAAATTTTGACAGTACCCACAACACACCTATGACTAAAACGCACACACACACGCACGCACACACACACACACACACACACACACACGTTCACACACACGCATGCATGAACACACAACACAGAAAACAGAATAAACAACTACCATAGACCACACTCCCAGTGTACGACTGCCATTGTGGTCTTTTTTTTCTTCCATCAAGCGTGGAGAAATCCGCCTTTCGTGGAATAGAGGAGGAAGGGAGGGGGTGTGTGAGTGAGCGGGGAGGAGAGGAGGTGAGGATATGGATACGAATCTACACTTCGTGAAATCAGGGTCCACCACAGCCTCAGCATTCGCCCCCTCTCTCTTCTCCCCCATCCCTCTCTCTTTTTTTGTGTCTCAACCAAAGCCCACCACAAAGCTACTGCTTCTCTCCCTCCACCTTTCTTCGTTCTTCCTCTTCTTTGTGTCTGTCTCTCAACTTCTCTAAATCAGAGACCACCACAAACCCCGTCCTTTTTTTTTTTTTTTTACTCTGACAACCAGAATCACTGTCATGTGAATGGGAATCAGTCGGGGTTAATGTACTCAAATTTCAGTCAAGTAAATGAAATCAATTTAAAATGTGAATCAGTGAATTTATCTAAATGCATGTGTTTTCAGTGGGTAAAAGATGGCGTTTACAGTACATGACGAAAGGGAGGAACAGAAATTGGGTCTCTTCAATTACAGTTATTGCTGACATCAAAATACCGTGATACTGTAGGATATAAAAAGTATAGCTATATGTTATTGTTTTACCTTTTATATTCCAAGAAGAAGCGATACTACTTGATGTGAACTGTTGGTTTGTTTCCACAGTATTTGATCTTGGATGACAGGAAATACATGACTATAGCAAGTCGCCTTATTCAGCTTTTGTTGCTCTTTTGTTTTCAGGAGAAGGTACAAAATGAAGTATGTTTCTGGATTCCTTTCAATCATTGTTGCTTTGTTCTTCTCCTCAACAGGTAAGAGAGAATTTTCTGAAAGTGTTTATACTCTAGGTTATATTATATAGCAACAGATACATTTCTGTAAAGGTAACTTACTACTTGGACATAAAGTATATATATATATCTTGCCTTCTGTGTTCTCCCTCAGGGGCTGAAGATGTGGTGGTGTATGGTCAGGTGGGAGGGACGGTCACACTCCCCATATTGAAGTGGGGTTCAGAAAAGGTGTTGGTACAATGGTACTTTGGGATGAACAACCAATTTATGATATCCCGCAACTACCAGGGTCGAGAGACGACAGGTGAGTGAGATAGTTGGCAGTATTTTTTATTTATTTTGTATTTTTAACCTGATTTTGACTAGCTTATAATTTGAGGGTTGCTGGCGTCAGAATATCAGGTGCCTACTACTGTTGTTCTCTTGAGCACTTAACCCATGACCTGCTCAGGATTACTGCTCCGCCTCTGCAGGTAGCCCTCTGCTACTTCCACGTTCTCATATGTTTGTGTGGTGTCCAGGTGGGTTGGGAATAATATAAGACAGCAAGAAGACACATTTCTCATTCACACTACTACTACTACTATTAATCACTTGATTATTGACATGCAGCTCCACAGTGGGAAGACAGGCTGTCTCTGTCCAAGACGGACTTCTCCCTGATCATCAACAACATCAGACTGGAGGACTTCAACTCCTTCAGATGTGAACTGAAAGATTTCAGGTCAACACCAATTACCTCAGTCACCATATTCAGACTGTCCCATGGTAAGTGCAGAGTGAAAGAGAGAAGGGATTTCTATGTCTCATGTCTGTTATGAGAAAGATGAGGAAGGAAATGGGACATTGTGTTCTGTCACCATCATGTGGGGGAAACAAGTACTGCACACGCATGTATACAAATGTACCTTTGTTTACCCCTCTAACTCTCTGTCTCTCTCACTCTCTCTCTCCATCTCTCCTCTCTCAGTGAGTGTACAGCCAGTCTCTCCCCTGTTGGCTGGGAAGAATCTTAATCTGAAGTGTGACATAAAAGAAATAGTTGAGGGGACACAGAGAAGATGGCTTAATCCCCAGAAACAGGACCTGAACGAGGACAAGCGTGTCCAGATCGGAGATGACAGCAGCCTGACAGTAATGAAGGTCACTGGCCAAGACCATGGAGAGTGGACCTGTGTGGTGACATACAAGGGCAGGGAAGCCTATGCCAACACCCCTGTTACTATAATAGGTAAGTGTTAATTTTTATGGTCTTCTAGATTATGGTTTATGGTCTTGTAGATTAAATAATTTCCCCTCAAGAGGTAAAATGTCTTCAGACTGAGGTTAAACTGTCCCTTTCCTATCTCTGTCTCTCATTCTCTCTCCCCTCTCTCTCGCTCTCTCTCACTCTCTCACTCTCTCTTCCCTTCTCAGACCTCTCCCCTGCTCATCCACAGCCTATCTACACCTCTGTCTCCCCCCTCTCTCTTCTCCATTTGCCATGTTTCTTTTCCATTCCTCTTCCTCTATCCTGGTCAGACAGCCAGGAAAAGGGCATCCAGGGAGGCCGCTGGACCTTTACCCCAAGCCCAGCGGCAGGCTCCCTCACTGGGGTTGTCCAGACCCTCGTCAACCTCTCCCTGGGGCCTCCATTAGCCTGGGTGGTCAATCAGAAGAGAAGGCTGGATGTCTCAGCCCTGCACACGAATAATCGAAACCTCTCCCTGTCAAAGAAAGGGGTGACGGTGGGGGACAGGGGCAAGTACACCTGCGTTGTGGAGTTCCAGAGGGACGACACCCTGAAGAGAGAAATGCGTGTGGAGGTGCTACAGTGTAAGTAAAGCTTTGTGGCAGTCCTGAAAAATGTCCTTCTCCTTCCTACCTTCTTTACTTCCTAACTTTGTTGCTACCTTCCTTCCTCCCTCCTTTAACTCTTCCCTTACTTATTTCCCCCTTCTTTCTGCCGACAAAGTGAGGAGTGACAAATCCCTTTGATTTGTCAGCGCTCAATTGTTCAATCAGTACCTCCCGACATCTCTCTAACCTTCCCTTCCTCCCTCTCTATCCCTCTATCCCTCTTTCTCCCTTCATTGTCATTCAAACCCGCCAGACCATCGTCATGGCAATGCTATTCCCCCTTTCTATGCTTCTGTTTATTGCACCCAGACAGTTTTCTCATCTCCTTCTGTCCTTCATTGGGAAGTCTGTCCCCGGTATATTGTGTCCTGTGTCTAATTCAGTGGATAATACACTTGTCTGGCTCCACTTGTTTTAATAGGGTATAATATAATGAGGTTTCTCTCTGCCAGGATAATATGCCAGCTGAATGGATACTAATAAAAAAAACGTGTTCTCCACGTTTTTGTAAAAAAAAAAATATTTTGTCTGTCTGCCTTTTTTTCACATCAAAAAGGTGAATTTTCTTTCTTTCTCTGTCTGTCCCGATCTTGCTCACACTCTCTCTCTCTCTCTCTCTCTCTCTCTCTCTCTCTCTCTCTCTCTCTCTCTCTCTCTCTCTCCTCCTGTCCAGTGTTAACCTCTCCAGTTTCAGTGGCCTTTGTAGGTCAGGAGGTCAACCTCACGTGTACCCTGGGCCAGCCTCTGACCTCTGACCTGGAAGTGAAATGGATCCCACCACATCACTCATCCCTCCTCCCTTTAGGCTCCTCCCCCCACCCCACCCTTCTCACCATCCCCGAAGCGACGTATGGAGATGGTGGGTGGTGGAGGTGTGAATTGTGGAGGAACAAAACCAAGCTGACGTCAGTGGAGATCACACTGAAGATCGGTGAGGAAGGAGAAACAGGAAGTGACATGGTCAGGATGTGGTTAGGGTGCGTGGTCAGTGTGTGTGTAGAGGTTAGGTTGTGACTATTGAGGTTAGGGTGTAATTAGCCTCACTGGCCAGTGGCTACGCTTACTGCAGCACTTTAAAGAGTATAGTACCACAGTACTACTACAGTAATTAAGTACAATGTACTTATAGCAGACAGTACTATAAGCCTGTAAAGAAGGAAGCTCTGATGTGTGCTTTGCACACCTACCTTACGGGTATGTTATTCAGTGTGTAGTTATGAGCATAGAGGTATATTTCAGTGAAGCCTACCCATAAATACAATATATCACTTTGAAAAAATGATAATACTATTATTGAAAACCACATACTGTCATACGTTAAAACATCTTTATTGGTTTGATAGGCTGTATAGTTATCAGTGTAAATGTAAAGTTATCAGTGTAAATGTAAAGTTATCAGTGTAAATGTAAAGTTATCAGTGTAAATGTAAAGTTATCAGTGTAAATGTAAAGTTATCAGTGTAGAACTTGCATACTGATTCTGTTTCTCTTGATGTTGTTCTGACGGACAGAGCGAGTCCCCATGGACGTGTGGCTGTTGGTCACCATCTGTGCCGCAGCCGTCATCTTCGTCCTCCTCCTCATCCTCACTGTCATCCTCATCCGACGCCACAGACAGGTACAGTTTGGTGATTTAATCAGATATTTATTTTAGCTTAAAAATGTACTCACTATCTCTTACATTTTGCTGTGTCTTGTTGGTAGTGTTACTGAGCTTTCATGTGTGTGTTTCTGTCGGTTTTCAGCGGGTGATGATACCCAGACGTGGCAAACGCAGATTCTGCAACTGCAAAGAGTGAATGTAATTTCCTGCGAACACACGCTCGCGCGCTCACACACTCACACACACACACACACACACACACACACACACACACACACACACACACACACACACACACACACACACACACACACACACACACACACACACACACACACACACACACACACACACACACAAAGTCTGTATATTGGCCTTGAATGTGCAGAGTTGTTCAAGGTGACGCGTGTCACACACACACACACACACACACACACACACAAAAAGTCTGTATATTGGCCTTGAATGTGCAGAGTTGTTCAAGGTGACGCGTGTTCAAGGTAGAAGCCTAAACTTTTTTGCCTCTCTTGCCAACTACATTTTTGTTGCCTTGGGCTATCTGTTGCACCTCCCATATTTGAGAAATACTGTGTGAGAATGGTTATTTACAGTGCGAACCATTCTGTTTTCCTCTGTTACAGCCCCAAACCAAAAGGATTCTACAGAAACTAGTGATATCGTACAGATCGGAATCCCTGTCAATGGACAATGTGTCTACTATTTTGTCTTAGCTATTCTATTCTGATAAAAAAGAAAAACCAAAAGGACAAAAGAAGCAAGAAAGAAGAGGTTTTCATGTGATATTTGATAATAGATTTCACAAGTGTATATTGTCATGCTTTATGACCTATGATTGAGCTACAATTGAACAAATACTGTATATAAATATGTATAGCTACTGTCACTTTTGTATTACTGTACACTGAGCTTACAAAACATTAAGAACACGTGCTCTTTCCATGACATAGACTGACCAGGTGAATCCAGGTGAAAGCTATGATCCCTTATTGATGTCACTTGTTAAATCCACAATGGGTTGTGTACGTGTGCCATTCAGATGCTGAATGGGCAAGACACAAAATGTAAGTGTCTTTGAACGGGATACTGGTAGTAAGTGCCAGGCGCACCGGTTTGTGTCAAGAACTGCAACACTCCTGGGTTTTTCACGGTCAACAGTTTCCTGTGTGTATCGTAGTGGAGGCTCCTCAGAGGAGGAAGGAGAGGACCATCCTCCTGAGTGTATATTGAAACATAATTTAAAAAAATCCTTTTTAGATAAAACTATACTAAATATATTCATGTCAATAAATAGTTGATTAAAACACACTGTTCTGAAAGGAAGGTCTACAGTAGCCTCAGAAGCACTATGTAGGTTAGCACCATGGTGTAGCCGGAGGACAGCTAGCTTCTGTCTTCCTAGCTTTGTTTTTTTTCCCTGGTCACAGACATCTGATGTGTTGTGCACTGAAGTCCACAAGCAAAGGGAGGAGAGCGCGTAGATAGTCCCGAGAAGGAGTTATATATATACAACGCGCAGAGTGATCATGCTGTTTTTATGTGGCTGCTATGAAAGTGAACTGTGTTTGCGTGTGATCAGGGGAGTATTCATTCCGTTGATTCTGTTGAAAAACGTTTCTTAAATGAAAGCAAACAGAACGAAACGGGGATAAACATACTTGAATTCGTCCAATAGAAACTCTCATTTGCAACTGTTGGACTAATGATTACACCTTAGATCAGCTAGATGCAGGCAAGAGTGTGCAAGGCAGTATTGAATGTGCCACTGTCTGTCACCTTGATTAACAAAAATGATCTCGAGCTGTTGTAGCAACCTCATGATGGGTACAGGGAAAATTTGAGGATCATGTAGTAGCCTAAACCTATCAATGTTACATTGAACTGGGTGAATGGAATATGAATGACAGTCATCCAATATGCTGTAATAGAAATTAGGCCATGTTCATAAAAAAGAATCATCCTCCCTCATCTTAAACGGCACCGACCGCCACTGATATCAAGAATGGTCCACCACCCAAAGGACATCCAGCCAAACTGTTGGAATCATTGGAGTCAACATGGGCCAGCATCCCTGTGGAGCGCTTTTCGACACCTTGTAGAGTCCATGTCACGACAAGTTGAGGCTGTTCTGACGGGGTGCAACTCAATACTAGGAAGGCGTTCCAAACTTTTTGGTATACTCAGTGGATATTGCATAGCACTCTGTTTTAGAGTCCATTATTTACCGAATATTTTATTAAGAGAATGGGATAGCATCTTAATATTATAGTTTCTTACGGTTTCAGGTGGTGTGAGCAGACTGCTGCGTGATCAGGCTCGTTCCAAAGTTCTGCTGAATTGTTTGAATTAGTAACAGAGAAAATACAGGGGTTATTGTTGTTGTGTTATAGGACTGTAAGATAAAAATGTTCGATTGTGTTTAAATGATTGAATTAAACAAGAGTAAAAAAACAAGCAGTGACTGAGGGGTGACTGATTGGCAGCTTTATTGAAATACCTTCAGTGGTGGGTAGACACCAACACAAGTAGATACCAACTGTCACTTCATTTGTTTTGACTGATTATACATACCGTGACTGGAATTCAATTAAATGCACGTTGTAGAAATGCACATTGCATTTGACTTTAAAAGGGAATTTACACTTTATTACCACTGCGTTTACACTGAATTTGATTTCCTAAAACATGGGGGAAATTGCATTTAAAATGCACATTGTCAACAGTGCAACCCTACAATGAGCCTTCTATTGAATCCCTGCCGCTCTAAGTTAATTTCATGGTCAGCGGTGTCTTTCACCCGCTGATTCAAGCGGACGTAATGGGTACGGCATCCATTTGACAGATGCGGCGGTAGGTGAAGTCACAGGGCACGTCGGACCAGGCATGAGTGTTACTCTCCAGGACCGCACAGTCCTCACCGTCAACCCCACCGGAGACGTTGTTATCAGGCTCCAAGCTGTACTGTTTCCAGAAGCTATAGGGGAAAGGGAGGTAGGGGGAGAGAAAATATGACGGGCAGGATGGAATTGAAGTCACAGAGAGGGAGAGAGATAAGACAGAAAAAAAAGTAAAAAGGAGCGGACAAATAGTGGAGAAAAAAGGTTTGAGCAACTGAGATATTTTGAGTCGATGTTGTACGTGTCATGTTGAGATTGTTGAATGGGTTGCAGACCCTACATACTGATAAAATAATTTAAATGTTGAAAGATAATGATTAAATAATTCCACTATGAAACCTTAGAATTGTATGAAATTGATTAGAATCATAAAAGTATAATCTGATGATGTGTGTAGTTTTAGTCAGAATTAGATGTAAACAATGTATCTGTATAGTGGGAAAACACATACTGTCTGAGCAAGGTGTAGCTTAGGGTTTGAACTTGTATGTATGTGCCGAAGAAAAAACCCCGAGAACAATTAAACTGTGTTTGAACCGACCTGGCTAGGCCTCTGAGAAACTTATGATAGGACAGGGAGTACTTCTCAAGGTTTCCCTAATCTCGGGGGAATGGAACTGTCGGCTGGGTAGTGATACACAGTGGTGAGAACTATGGAGAAGGATAAAACTCACCTACTGTTTGTGTGTATGTATGTGCGTAGGATACCTACTGTTTGTGTGGAAGTATGTGCGCAGCTATAAAATGGATGTCTTTGTATAATGGACTTCAGACTGTTCTCGTGAATAAACTGTACTATCTTTTTGCATAAGCTGAGTCTTTGACTTTTGTCAGAGCTATTGATTGTCAGTTATTATCATTGGGATAGAAAATTCTCGTGACACATACTTATTTGTGAGCGTTGTGTTGTCCACCCATCTCCAGTCCCCCTCCATCTCTCTGTCTGATAGGCCGATCCAGAAGTAGTTATTAAACCCACCAATCCTACTTGCCTCTTTTTCCAGGGCTTCCTATAAACAAACACGTGGTTACGATGAGAAGAGCACACACACACAAATGCACACACACACACACACACACGCACACACACACACACACACACACACACACACACACACACACACACACACACACACACACACACACACACACACACAGTTTCTTACATGCACGTTCTTGCTGTGCAGGATGCTAAGGTGGCCGCCCATTGATGTACAATTGTCTCTGCTGCTCGGCCAGTCCATCTTGTCGTTACTGAAGTAGTAACATTTTTCATTTACCAGTACATGAAGCCATCCCTCAGGACACTCTTTGAAATTCACCACTATAAACCAGAATGAGAGAGAGGGAGAGAGAGAGAGAAAGAAAGAAAGACAGAAAGAGAGAAAAGGAGAGAGAGAGAGAGAGAGAAAGAAAGAGATTTGGATATAATTCTACCTTTGTACTGTATGATAGATTTAGTATTTACTATACCCAGCTGTGGGTTCATGTCCTGTGTCAAAGGTGGAATGTCCTTAGATTTATGAAAATGTTGCTGCAATACATTATGGAAATATTCAGAGAACTTGATAGATTGGGGAATGGTATTAGGGCCACTAATCACATGAACCTGACCATGTGACCTCCTGGCCCTGTCCTAACCATCTGGGAACATACAGTATACAGCATATTTGATGGGATACGTTTAAACAAAGAAGCACTACCCACAATCACATAATGAGCAGTTATTTAGGAGATCAGTCATTTGTCCATCAGTGATTCTGTGCCTTCTGGTGGCAATGGAGTTATTTTCAAACACGTACATAGAGTTTTCTGGCTAGTGCTAACCTGTGGCAGAGCAGTTTTGTGCCAGGCTGTCATATTCATCACGTAGACGGCTGTAGCGACGCAGCACAGTACTCAGATTCAACCTCAGGGAGGCCAACTCTTCCTCAGGGGTCTCCACAGGTTGAGTGGCATTTGACAGGGGTTCTGCAGCTGCCTGATTGGTGCTGATGGATACCAAGAGGCCAATCAGCACAAGGAGGATGGTCTGACACGTCAGAAGTCCTGCCCACTTCTTCCCCCCCTGGGAACCTGATTGGATTGATCAAAGAGAGAGCTCAAGTTATATTATACAGTATACTGTACATGTCAGTCAGATGACAGTTTAACCTGACTAGAATTGAGGTGATAATTCATATTCCAGCAACAGTTCTACATACAGGATGTATTTTTATAAGTCATTTCAATTAACCTAAATATTGTAACAAAGTGACTTGCCCAAATTTGATACACACAAATATGAACACACACGCACACACACACATACGCACGCGCACATACGCACACACACACACACACACACACACACACACACACACACACACACACACACACACACACACACACACACACACACACACACACACACACACACACACACACACACACAGTGGTGTAGACCGAAAGTGTATTTTACCT
>NC_052311.1:42475807-42685807 GCF_016432855.1 Salvelinus namaycush | reverse complement strand
ATACACCCTCCTATCCCCCATACACACCTTATCCCATCCCCCATACACACACCCTCCTATCCCCCATGCACACATCATCCTCTACCCCATGCCCACACCCTCCTATCTCCCATACACACACACACACACACACACACACACACACACACACACACACACACACACACACACACACACACACACACACACACACACACACACACACACACACACACACACACACAGGTCTATGACCCTCCCTTCTGGACAGTGAAGAATTCCGATTTTGGCTTCCCTCCTGATAGTGATCCCCTCTCTCTCTCTCTGTGGCTTCAGAAATACTATCTTCACTGAACTGGTGAATTGATAATACTCTCCTGACACATTTTATTACAAAGGCCCGGTTTGTAAAAAGGTAATAATTTACTGTTGCTGCTATCTCTCCTGGACCATACATCTAGTGCCTTCACAGGATAAAGTTATCCTGTAGTTCCATGAGCTATTGTTTTTATGTGTGTGTGTTGTTGTTGGTTTTTAGATGTCTAGTTTGATTTTAAGGGTTTGTCAGTGCCCAAGAGATTTTGGCGAAGTATAGGACTAGTTAAAAAGGCAATATATACTTGAGTATGTGTGTGTGTGTGTGTTTGTCTGTGTGTGTTGTTGAAGCACATCAATGAAAATGACAGTCAATGGGGCCTAATCCCTGCGGGTAGCAGAATCCAAAACACCAAGTACCACAATCTCATCATTTCAATTTATCATATTTATTCATTTCCCTCTAGCTCCAGCTTAATGCTCTCTCTCTCTCTCTCTCTCTCTTGCTCCCTCTTTCCCTTCCTCTCTCCCTTCCTCTCTCCCCCCTCTGTAATCAGTTTTTTCTTCTATCCGTCTCTCTGCTGGCGATGTGTGAGCCTGGCAGTCACGCTGATTGACAGCACTCAAGTAGCCTACGGAAAAGCCGCTCATTTTTTTTGTCAGGCATGGCACTGGTGTTGCAGGACTTATCTGGAACCCCAATTTATTGCCTTTTCTCTGGGCAAAAGGGGTTGCCACTCACCCAGATTGACAGCTCTCAGATTTGGAGGCTGCAGTGCGGGGATTTCCTTTCAGTTGTTATTTTTTTCCTTCTATATTTCCTCCCCTGTTTGCCACTCATTCTAGTAAACACGCGCGTACGTGCATGTACACACCACACACACACACGCACGCACGCACACACACGCACACTCCCATGCTCACTCGTCTTTGACCGTTTTGTTTTGCTATGACCTTACCTGCCGTTTGATAGACAGACATATATCCATCCTCTCTCCAAAACGAGTCAGGTTCATATTTGAACTTGTATCTTTGTTTTGGTAATTGTTGTATTAGTCGGGGGGGGGGGAATTATGGTAGAAACTAGACAGATAATTAAAGGTGTAGGCCTGTGTGTGAGCGTGCGTGCGTGCGTGTGTGTGTGTGCGTGCGTGTGAGCCTGCGCGTGTGAGTGTGTGAGCGTGCGTGCGTGTGTGTTTCAGCCTAGCTCTTTCTGCTATTCTGTCTGTAACCGCTTACAGTGCATTAAGGACTAGTGTGTATGAGTGTCTGTGTGTGTCTCTCCATGCTCGCTCACGCCAGCGGAATGACCTCAGAATCCTGGAGGCTTATCGTAGCGGTGTTCCACATTATTGATAGCAGCAGAGATATTGACAGGCTGGCGCGGGCGCCGGTTGGCGGAGGATGGGAGTTTGATATGACATATTGTGCGTCTCAGCAGAAGCCATAAATAATTGTGACACGTTTTTGTATGCATGGGAAAGTCCTTGATTCAGTCCCCCATAAAAATAAACTTCTATTATAGAAGGTATTTGTCAAGTGGGCGCGTGATGGATGGCGCAGCGTTTATCCCGTGGCAGGACGACGGGTTATGGATGCTGGGGAGGAGTCGTCGCGGCAGCGCTGACACCAGAGTAATTACTGCCCCTCCTGCGTTCTATGCACCTGCACACGCCTCGGAACCTCTAACGCCACTATCTTGAACAATGACGACGTGGCCAAAGGCCTGAAGATAAGACTGAGATCTATATATATATATATATATATATATATATATATATATATATATATATAGGAGTTGTAGTACACTGACTGTACAGGCAGCCAATGTATTGTCAGCCTAGTTCAGCTTAGCTACATAATATTATTTATCATATACTGTATATGGCATTTAGCAGATGCTTTTATTCGAAGCGAATTACAGTTATGCGTGCATACATTTTACATCTAGTTGGCCCCAGCGGGAATCCAACCCACGAGCATTTGCTTTGCAAGCGCCGTGCTCTACTGACTGAGCCACTCCATACAAACACATGTTACAAGCCGTTATGAATATATATACTGTCAACTCTTTCATACTTCTTACATGCCCACACATACTCTATGAATATATACTGTCAACTCTTTCATACTTCTTACATGCCCACACATAATCTATAATATATTCTACGTCTTTTGACTCAATCATAATTCTAATTTATACTTCTTGTGTTATGTTATTGGCGTAATTTGATACATCCACAGTGTTTAACTTTCTCTAATGTCTCAGTATGTGATTGAGTGGCGGCAGTTCGACAGAGTGGGGTGAGGGGGTAGTGTCTCCTAGAAGCAGTTTGCCAGGCGAGGCAGATGAGAGGTGTGGGGGTGGGGGGTGAGGGAGCTGTGGGTGGATGTTCAGGGGGTGCAAGGGGCACTGGGTGAAGCCAGACGCAGACCGTCAGTGGGAGTGACACCTGTTCGCCGCTGCCGCACCCTCATCGCAACAGCTGGTCCGGTCCTCCACGCGCTCTCGCTTTCTCTCTTTCTCCTCCTCCTCATCCCCTGCTTCCCTAGAAGACAATAGGCATGTGGAGATTTTAGTGAGCAGCTCCAGCCCAGCTGTTTCCATGTTCCTGGTGGTAATGAGGACATAAACAGAGCGGAGTGATGCGCAGCAGATTGTGCTATGTGTTTATCTTCAGTAGTTGCATTTTCTGTTGCAGGTGTTGTTGTTGGTATTAAACCCAAGTCCTTTATAAAGTCAATTGTTGTTACTGCTTGGCAAAAAAAAATCTGGCCTGGACGGTGGGCGATGGTTCACTTTTTGGTCTCAGACATGATGGTACATCGTGGTGTACTACCTAGGCCTTTCTCCGGTTGGGTAGAGTTTGCATACCTGTTTTTTTAGGTGTTATTTATTTGCACCAAAGAAAATAAGTAAAAGACAAAGCAGTACAGATCAACAATTTTTTTTTTGTAAAAATGGTGTGCAGTTGAGGTTGGAAGCCCAAAAGGGCTATTATGAAAACCACGTCACGAATATAAGTACAACAAAAAATCAAAAAAATCAATCAGTTACACAAAGCATAATCATTCTAATTGGACATGATATACTCAGTATACAAGAAAAAATGTGTGTGCGTGCGTGCGTGCGTGTGAGAGAGTTAGGATACATTGAGGGGCATATTGGGTAGTTTGATTCATCAGGCTGACCCCCAGTCTTCACTTAAAGTTACTGAGGGATGATGATGTTTTGGCAATGTGACGATAAGATTTCCAGAGTATGGTACCTCTATCTAGAGAAACTGACTATGTGAGGTGAGGCAGTGGGGTTATTACAGTGTCTTGTGTTACAGTTGAAGTCGGAAGTTTACATATACTTAAGTTGGAGTCATTAAAACTCATTTTTCAACCACTCACAAATTTCTTGTTAACAAACTATAGTTTTTGGAAAGTCGGTTAGGACATCTACTTTGTGCATGACACAAGTAATTTTTCCAACAATTGTTTACAGACAGATTATTTCACTTATAATTCACTGTATCACAATTCCAGTGGGTCAGAAGTTTACATGCACTAAGTTGACTGTGCCTTTAAACAGCTTGGAAAATTCCAGAAAATGATGTCATGGCTTTAGAAGCTTCTGATAGGCTAATTGACATAATTTGAATCAATTGGAGGTGTACCTGTGGATGTATTTCAAGGTCTACCTTCAAACTCAGTCCCTCTTTGCTTGACATCATGGGGAAATCAAAAGAAATCAGCCAAGACCTCAGAAAAACAATTGGAGACCTCCACAAGTCTGGTTCATCCATGGGAGCAATTTCCAAATGCCTTAAGGTACCAGGTTCATCTGTACAAACAATGGTACGTAAGTATAAACACCATGGGACCACGCAGCCGTCATACCGCTCAGGAAGGAGACGCGTTCTGTCTCCTAGAGATGAACGTACTTTAGTGCGAAAAGTGCAAATCAATCGCAGAACAACAGCAAAGGACCTTGTGAAGATGCTGGAGGAAAAAGGTACAAAAGCATCTATATCCACAGTAAAACGAGTCCTATATCGACATAACCTGATAGGCTGCTCAGCAAGGAAGAAGCCACTGCTCCAAAACCGCCATAAAAAAAGCCAGACTATGGTTTGCAACTGCACATGGGGACAAAGATCGTACTTTTTGGAGAAATGTCCTCTGGTCTGATGAAACATAAATAGAACTGTTTGGCCATAATGACCATCGTTATGTTTGGAGGAAAAAGGGGGAGGCTTGCAAGCCGAAGAACACCATCCCAACCGTGAAGCACGGGAGTGGCAGCATCATGTTGTGGGGGTGCTTTGCTGCAGGAGGGACGGGTGCACTTCACAAAATAGATGGCATCATGAGGGAGGAAAATTATGTGAATATATTGAAGCAACATCTCAAGACATCGGTCAGGAAGTTGGGCAAATGGGTCTTTCAAATGGACAATGACCCCAAGCATACTTCCAAAGTTGAGGCAAAATGGCTTAAGGACAACAAAGTCAAGGTATTGGAGTGGCCATCACAAAGCCCTGACCTCAATCCTATAGAACATTTGTGGGCAGAACTGAAAAAGTGTGTGCGAGCAAGGAGGCCTACAAACCTGACAGCTCTGTCAGGAGGAATAGGCCAAAATTCACCCAATTTATTGTGGGAAGCTTGTGGAAGGCTACCCAAAACATCGACCCAAGTTAAACAATTTAAAGGCAATGCTACCAAATACTAATTGAGTCTATGTAAACTTCTGACCCACTGGGAATGTGATGAAATAAAGAAAAGCTGAAATAAATAATTCTCTCTACTATTATTCTGACATTTCACATTCTTAAAATAAAGTGGTGATCCTAACTGACCTAAAACAGGGCATTTTTACTAGGATTAAATGTCAGGAATTGTGAAAAACTGAGTTTAAATGTATTTGGCTAAGGTGTATGTAAACTTCCGACTTCATCTGTATATAGATGGATTTTAGAATTAACCTGGAAGAAACCACTTGAAGGGTTTAGGTAAACTGTCTGGTAGGTATGAGTATTTGTCGATGAAAGTGCATAATTGGTGTTCATTAATGTTGTAAATAGACAAGATATTGAATTTCTTAAACCAAGGTGCAGCTGGAGCCAGGTAATTAAAAGAAGTGGATAGTCTTGCAGATGTATGTTGTATGATGAGTCATTTGTGTAAGTAGGAGGCATATTTACCTTCCCAGACAATATTACAGTAAATTAGATATCGGTAAATGAAGCTATAGTATAGAGTTGAGAAGCAAGCCTGATGAACCAAACCAACTAAGCTTTCTGATGATACCAACAGATTTCATCACTTTGCTACTGACAAATTGAATATGATCTTTCCAGGGCAACTTTTCATCAATTAGAACTCCTAGGAATCTAGTGGATGTGACTTGAAATTTCCATTTCATTCCCACCAATTTCAGATTCGGACTTTTGTTTTTTACAATATTTCTTATTCTTACTTGTGAATACAATAAAGTTGGATTTTTTAACATTTCGAGGTCATTTGTTTATCTGGAAACATTCAGAAAATTTGGCCATACCTGAGTTGGCTTCATTAGTTAGTGAATCAAAATTCTTGTGCGATATAATCTAATTGGTATCATCAACAAAGAGAATGGGAAATACGGTAGAAGACACAGCAGCTAGATCATTGATATAGATTAGGAATAACAAAGGTCCAATCATCCAACCCTGTGGCACACCACAGGATATCTTTGTCCTGGTTGATGCACAGCATAAACAAATTGTTCTCTATGCTAAACATAACTTTATAACCAAGTATATGTATAATCGTGAAAACCGTAATAATGCAATTTGAAAGTAATATTTCCTGATCAAGCGTTTTGGATAAATCTAAAAAAAGATGCCAAGAGCGTATTAATTGTTGTTAAGGGCTGTAAAGATTTGATCCACAAGTTGCAAAAGAGCCATATCTGAGGAGTAGTCTTTACGCAAACCATATTGGTGCTCATATAAAATACAGTGATGATTTAAATGTTTCAACATTCTCTTATACACCAATTTTTCTAGGATTTTAGAAAAACATGATAGTACAAATATTGGGCAATAATTTGTAAAAAGATCTTGGATCCTCAGATTTATAGAGAGGGATGACGTTGGCAATTTTCTAATCTTTATGAACAATACCAGTTTGCATAGAGGCTCAGTAATCGAGGAAGACACTGATTTCAACAAAGAGGCACCAATCTCATCAAGGCATGC
The DNA here is from genome assembly GCF_016432855.1 of Salvelinus namaycush. Classification (NCBI taxonomy): domain Eukaryota; kingdom Metazoa; phylum Chordata; class Actinopteri; order Salmoniformes; family Salmonidae; genus Salvelinus; species Salvelinus namaycush. The sequence continues at coordinate 42,679,280 of NC_052311.1, read as the reverse complement.
TGCTGATATCTTTAAGTTACCAATTACCTCCATCACCTACATTACATCAGGAGGATCAAACTCAAGCAGAGAAGGGAAATGTCCCTTAATGTAATCCATGGGATTTCCATCAGTTTTCTCAATTTTCTTGGACACATTCACAAAAAAGTTAGTAAATTCACTTGAAATAACATCAGGATCATTATAGGTCTTATTTCCAACAATAAATTTAGATGGAATCATTTTAGATTTATTTTTCTTATTGAGAAAAGTCTGGTAAGCAGACTCCACATCGGCCTAATTATAAAAATGTTCCCATGAAATATCATCAATCAACATCTTTAAGCGCTCACAATTACTTTTGTTAAATATTCTACATTTAAAGCTATTAATCATTCCCATCTGTTCATTTCTAGCTGCCAAAGAGAAGTAGAACATTGGAACGTGGTCAGAAATGTCCGGATAAACTATACCTGTATTAGCCACATTATTCAAAGAATCTGTTAAAATATTATCAATAAGGGTGGTAGATGAGCTGGTCAGTCTTATAGATGATGGATTACAGATAGCTGGAGTATAAAGTATTACAAATATCTGATGTCAGCGAGTGGTTCTCACTTTTAATAAATGTATTTTGTAATCACCCAATAGAAAACAAATGTTATCTTCATTATTAGTCAAATCCAAGATTGATGCAAGGATATCAATGGAATTACCAACGCCAGAACCGGGTGGCCGATTACCACTTTTTACCACGCAGAGGGAATTTCTACGAAAAGACATTCAACATCAATGTTATCAGATGTAAGTGCGAGGTTCTCTCTTACAAAGAATTGAAAATGTTTATGAACAAAAATCGACACTCCTCCACCCACTCTTGATGTTCTACAGTGGTGAACAGCATTATACGGGGACATGTCATAAAGCGTGGTTGTCCTCTTCAGTCGACCATGTTTCTGTAGGGGCAACAATGGAAAATTCATGACTGAGAGAAGACAAATAATGAACAAGGTGGTCATGATTTTTAGGAAGACTGAACGTTCAAATGAAAGGTAGAATATAAGCTTGTCTTGGAATTACATGTGATAGATAGAGTTATTTCTGGTCAATTTCAGTAAATTTCAATCTGGAACGACACAATCATTATATTTATCATTGGCTTCATTAATATGTAATGTGTTGAAGACCATGTTGTCAGGGTTGATATCCTGCCCAACTAAGAGCGACACACAGTCGGAATCATCCAGAGAGTGGAACAGAAACATAGAAGACCAGCAGTATGCAGGGCAGTAAGCCAAAACACCGGTCAAAGTTGCTTGGGGGAGACAATGTTAGGAGCATTCGCTTACTCATGGAATGAGCAGCGTGAGCGAGCGAGCGTGTACAAACGCAACCACTCGGATACAAGAAAAACACACGTGCATGCAGAAATCCATGCACATACATACTGTAAGCGCACACACACACACACACACACACACACACACACACACACACACACACACACACACACACACACACACACACACACACACACACACACACACATACATACAGACACACACAGTCTACCTCCTTCACCCCTCCCCACACATACACCTCTCCATCCATAGATCCATGTTCTGAGGGTCCTTCCCCACACTAGGTAACATGCCCAGCCTCTGTCTCCATCTCTGATTGTGTCATGGCTTGCAGAGCTGAGTCTTAATCCAGGAGTAGGGTCTCTCTCTCTCTCTCTCTCTCTCTCTCTCTCTCCTCTCCTCTCCTCTCTCTCTCTCTCTCTCTCTCTCCTCTCTCTCTCTCTCTCTCTCTCTCTCTCTCTCTCTCTCTCTCTCTCTCTCTCTCTCTCTCTCTCTCTCTCTCTCTCTCTCTCTCTCTCTCTCTCTCTCTCTCTCTCTCTCTCTGTGTGTGTGTGTCTGCTAGAGATGGAGTTCAGAGAGAACCGCTTCACTCGGTCAATAGGCTTATAAGACTATCAGGGACTATTGATTGTGCCGGACAATGGGGCCAAAGCTACACTAATTGTTTTTCTACTAGCCTGTAGGTAAAGACAACAGTCACTGGCCCACACCACTCAGGAATCTTACATCTGTTTTGTTGTGAAAGCACTGGGAGTTAATAGCCTTTGATTACTGGGGAGGGGTGTGTGTGTTTGCTAGGAGGGGTAGGGTGTGTGTTTGCTAGGAGGGGTAGGGTGTGTGCGTGTGATGCTATCTGCAGTCTCAATTGGTATCGAATGGTCATATGTGGACTGGCTTCGCTAGGTCAATATTAGCACCAATGGTTCTAACAAACAGATTTGACCATCTTTCTCCCTCCCCTCCTCTTTGCCGTAGTGTAGGTCCCTCTCACTCTGGGGTACTCAGTCATTCACCAGTCCTATTTCATTCTCATCAACATCACACAAACACACACACACACACACACACACACACACACACACACACACACACACACACACACACACACACACTGTGTTAGAAAGGAATCCTTCAGCTTTGCAGACATTTTTATCCAATCCAACTGAGCCTCTCTGCGTCTGTACATTCTCAGTGTTGTTAGGTCAATACATGCTGAGTGAAGTTCAAAACATCTCTGTGTGTGTGTGTGTGTGTGTGTGTGTGTGTGTGTGTGTGTGTGTGTGTGTGTGTGTGTGTGTGTGTGTGTGTGTGTGTGTGTGTGTGTGTGTGTGTGTGTGTGTGTTGCGTGCGTGCGTGCATTTGTGTGTGAAGTCCTATCTGCATGTGCAGCCTCCCCAGTGTCCGCTGTGTGTGGATTTATTCCACGTGTTTGTTTATTGTGGAGAGCAGCGAGTTTGTTTGTGCCTGGCTGTCAGAGAGGCCGGTCTGGTGTGATGAAAGACACTTGGACCTTCCCATCCATTTCGCATTTGCTCCAATCAATTATTCAACAGGACAGCCAATTAAAAATGAGGGAGAGCGGTCAGGGCCTCGCCCCCCGAAGGCCGCCACTAGACAACTCTCTCCGTGAATAATTGGTGCAATTAATTTAGCATTGAGCAATACAGGAGTTCTCACTCCCTCTCTACCGCTGAGCCACTCAACACAGCAAAACACACACACGTACAGCCGGCCACACAATCGCCATTACACACACATATCACAGCATACTGTATGCACGCACACACACACACACACACACACATTTGTTTTCTTATCCTTGTGGGGAACCAAACAATTGATTCAATTGGGCCATGGCAGTCTCTTACAAATCAATCTGACAGTATGGTTTGAAATGTCTGAAAGACATCAGAAAGTTATTGGGAAGTTCAGAAGATCGGGAAATAATTGAGTATGATCTTCTGTGTAGAAAAGAACATCACCGTTAGTGATGTTCTTTTAGCCCTCAGTCTGATTTAGTGCCAGGTTTTGTCCACTCTGTTCTAATGAGTCCTGTGTGGCTTGTGGGCATTGTAGAGGGAAACAAACACAGAGTGCCTTCAGAAAGTATTTACACCCCTTGACTTTTTCCACATTTTGTTGCATTACAGCCTGCATTTAATATGGATTGGTGGACTCTGGCCGACACACAATACCCCATAATGTTAAATGGAATTGTGTTTTTTTTTCTATTTTTACAAAGTAATTAAAAATGAAAAGCTGAAATTCCTTGAGTCAATAAGTATTCAACCCCTTTGTTATGGCAAGCCTAAATAAGTTCAGGAGTAGAAATTAGCTTAACAAGTCACATAATAAGTTGCATGGGCACACTCTGTGTGCAATAATAGTATTTACATTATTTTTGAATGACTACCTCATATCTTTACCCCACATGCAATTACAGTGCCTTCGGAAAGTATTCAGACCCCTTGACTTTTCCCACATTTTGTTACAGCCTTATTCTAAAATTGATTAAAGAAAATAATTTCCTCAGCAATCTACACACAATACCCCATAATGACAAAGCGAAAACAGTTTTTTTTTTACAAATGTATTTAAAACAAAAACAGAAATACCTTATTTACAAGTATTCATACCCTTTGCTATTAGACTCGAAATTGTGCTCAGGTGCATTCTGTTTCCATTGATCATCCTTGAGATGTTTCTACAACTTGATTGGAGTGCACCTGTCATAAATGCAATTGATTGGACATGATTTGGAAAGGCACACACCTGTCTATATAAGGTCCTACAGTTGACAGTACATTTCAGAGAAAAACCAAGCCATGAGGTCGAAGGAATTGTCCGTAGAGCTCCAAGACAGGATTGTGTCGGGGCACAGATCTGGGGAAGGGTACCAAAACATTTCTGCAGCGTTGAAGGTCCCCAAGAAAACAGTGTCCTCCATCATTCTTAAATGGAAGAAGTTTGGAACCACCAAGACTCTTCCTAGAGTTGGCCGGCCGGCCAAACTGAACAATCAGGGGAGAAGAGCCTTGGTCAGGGAGGTGACCAAGAACCCGATGGTCACTCTGACAGAGCTCCAGAGTTCCTCTGTGGAGATGGAAGAACCTTCCAGAAGGACAACCATCTCTGCAGCACTCCATCAATTAGGCCTTTATGGTAGAGTGGACAGACAGAAGCCACTCCTCAGTAAAAGGCACATGACAGCCTGCTTGGAGTTTGCCAAAAGGCTCCTAAAGACTCTCAGACCATGAGAAACAATATTTTCTGGTCTGATGAATCCAAGATTGAACTCTTTGGCCTGAATGCCAAGCGTCACATCTGGAGGAAACCTGGCACCATCCCTACGGGGAAGCATGGTGGTGGAAGCATCATGCTGTGGGGATGTTTTTCAGCAGTCCTTGACTTGGGTTGTCTAGATGCCCTGAATTTACCTGTATGGTTTGGTGGTTATGCGTGTTACTAAGTGACCAGAAAAATACTGTTGTTTTTTGAAAAATATAACATTCCTGAAGAAAATCAAAAGACTGGATAGTCATTTGTTTTCAACGTGAAGCCATGAGAGATTCTGATGCATTTGGATAATATTCATACGGATAGAGCAATGAAGAGCTAATCTGCCAGCCCTGTTTTGAGCGATTTTGAGCTTTTTTATATATATTTCTTTGCTGCAGATGACCATGTAACTGGACAGTACGTTAAGTGTGATAGGACCAGAGATTGAATCACCTGATTCAGAGTGCTAGATGTTACATACACTGAACATTTTCTTGTAACAGCAATTCCCTTACCCATCTTAATAACGATATTATCTTTGTGTTCTGACCATGATAAAGCTGTGTCCAACATGATGCCTAGTAGTTTCATTTTCTTCACTTGCACTACATGCATTCTATTCATTGACAAATTAAATTGGGGATCATCAGCAAGCATATATTTTTAACCATATAGAATACATTTAGTTTTAGAAATGTTCAACACCAATTTGTTCATATCAACCCACACAGACACCATTCTTAGTTCACTACTCAGTACATCTGTTAGCTCATTACATTCTAATGCTGCTCTATACATTGTAGAGTCATCAGCATACATTACCACTCTTGCGTTGTTCATTACTGAAGGTAAATCATTAGTAAAGATAGAGTAGAGAAGTGGGCCTAGGCAGCTTCCTTGAGGAACACCACAGTGTATGTCTTTACTGTTTGAAAAGCTACCATTAAATAACACTTTTTGCCTTCTCCTGGATAGAGCTGCAGACTTAAAACCATACAATTTGAGTTTACTTTTAACAGTTCATGATCAATTACATCAAAAGCAGCATTGGAATCTAGCAACACTGCACCAACTAACTTTAACCAATCATCTGTAATTTGTGCTAAGGCCGTACTTGTAGAATGCTCTTCTATGTATGCATGCTGAAAACCTGTTATCAGACCATTACATGAGAAATAATCCTTGATTTGTACAGATATAATTTACTTAATTTACTTGGGCTCCCGAGTGGCGCAGTGGTCTAAGGCACTACAGTCCCTGGTTCGAATCCGGGCTGATTGGGAGTCCCATAGGGAGGCGCACAATTGACCCAGTGTCGTCCAGGTTTGGCCGGGCTAGGCCGTCATTGTAAATAAGAATTTGTTCTTAACTGACTTGCCTAGTTAAATAAAGGTTTTTAAAAAAGCTTAGCACCAGTGAATGCAGATTTTTGTATCCTCAGGTAGTGGAACAACAACCTTTGACTCTTTCCAGACTTCTGGGCACACCCCATACATCAAGCACTTATTAAAAATATGAGAGATTGGGGTAGATATTTGGTAAGCTGTAACTCTAAGCAATTTGGCATCAAGATGATCTGTACCAGGTGACTTGTCATCCGAAAGAGACAACAGCATCCTTTCTACCTCATCCCGTTCTACTTGGTGAAATTCAAACATGCATTGCCCCTCCTTCATGATACAATCTTTTATAAGAGAAAATGACATGGAGCCATCCGTTGAATCAAAGCATTCCTCAACTTGTCCACTTTGCCTGTAAAATATTATTTAAAGTAGTTTGCGATGTCGTGTGGTTTTGTAATAAATATACCCTCTGATTCAACAAAAGAGGCAGAAATGTTCGAATTCCAACCCATAATAGCGTTCAACGTTCTCCACAGTTTTTTCCTCATCACCCTTTACTCCATCAATTTTGTGCTGATAAAATCCCTTCTTCTTTCCTTTGTTAAGCTTGGTCACAAGATTTCTTAATTCACAAAATCTTTGCTTATCAAACAGAGTGACAGATTTATCTGCTGCTTTTTTGGCATAACGTTGAATCATTACATTTCTCAGCTCATCATCAATCCATGGGGCACCGTTTGCCCACACAGTGCATTTTCTTAAAGGGGCATGCTTGTCTACTATACTCATCAATAATGTCATAAACAAACTTAGTGACATTTCAGGATCATCCTTACTACACACTTCTAACCATTGCACATTCTTAATCTCATCCACAAATGAGTCCTGATTGAACCCTCTGTAGGACTTTCGGTAGATTACCTGAGGGCCAGCCTTTGGTATTTTAGTTTTCCTAGTGCGTGCAACTAAGTTATGATCACTACAACCTAGTGCCACTGATACAGCTTTAGAACAATGTTCAGCCATGTTCGTAAAAATGTGATCGATACAAGTTGATGATGTGACACCGGTCCAGAAAGATGTAACAGAAGGTCCAGAAAGATTCTTGATGAAAACCTGCTCCAGAATGCTCAGGACCTCAGACGGGGGCAAAGGTTAACCTTCCAACAGGACAACGACTCTAAGCACACAGCCAAGACAACGCAGGAATGGCTTCGGGACAAGTCTCTGAATGTCCTTGAGTGGCCCAGCCAGAGACCGGACTTGAACCCGATCGAACATCTCTGGAGAGACCTGAAAATAGCTATGCAGCGATGCTCCCCATCCAACCTGACAGAGCTTGAGAGGATCTGCAGAGAAGAATGGGATAAACTCCCCAAATGCAGGTGTGCCAAGCTTTTAGCGTCATACCCAAGAAGACTTGAGGCTGTAATCGCTGCCAAAGGTGCTGTTACGTATACTCCCTCTCCGGTGCTCTAGGTCACCAGGCTGCTCGTTATGGCGCACACCTGTCACAATCGTTACGCACACTAGCGCATCATCAGACTCACCTGGACTCCATCACCTCCCTGATTACCTTCCATATATATGTCACTCCCTCTGGTTCCTTCCCTAGGCGTTATTATTTCTGTTTCAGTTTCATGTCTGTGCGTTGTTCGTGTTTCTTGTTTTGTATTATGTTTCATTCATTTAATAAATTATTCACTCCCTGAACTTGCTTCCCGAATCCCATTACAGGTGCTTCAAGAAAGTACAGAGTAGAGGGTCAGAATGCTTATGTAAATGTTATATTTATTTTTTTATTTTTTATATACATTTTATATAAATGTTTTTGCTTTGTCATTTTGTGGTATTGTGTGTAGATTGTTGAGGGGAAAACAACTATTTAATACATTTTAGAATAAGGCTGTAACCTAACAAAATGTGGGGAAAAATCAAGGGGTCGGAATACTTCCCGAAGGCATTGTAAGGTCATTCAGTCAAGCAGTACATTTCAAACACAGATTCAACCACATAGCCCAGGGAGCTTTTCCAATGCCTTGCAAAGAAGGGCACCTATTTGTAGATGGGTAAATATAAAATAAGCAGACATTGAATATCCTTTTGAGCATGGTGAAGTTATTAATTACACTTTGGATGGTGTATCAATACACCCAGTCACTACAAAGATACAGGCGTCCTTCCTAACTCAGTTGCCGGAGAGGAAAGAAACCGCTCAGGCCAATAGTGACTTTAAAAACAGTTACAGGCTGTGATAGGAGAACACTGAGGATGGATGAACAGCATTGTACTTACTCCACAATACTAACCTAATTGACATAGTGAAAAGAAGGAAGCCTGTACAAAATAAAACATTTCAAAAACATACATCCATTTTGCAAGGCACTAAAGCAATACTGCAAAATATTTGGCCAAGTAATTAACTTTTGTCCTGAATACAAAGTGTTATATTTGAGGCAAATCCAATACAACACATTACTGACACACACACAAACATTCATGCAGATTACATAGGCTACTCATTTGTACATTCTTTATGTGGTGCGTACTGTGCAGAACAACTGAAATATCATTGTAAGAATCATGGTAATGTTTGTTTGTGTCATCTAATCCCGTAAGGCAGGGTTCCCCCTACTGGCATCCCGCGGGTGATTTTATTTGGCGCCCCAAGTTTTCTGAGCCCCAAAAATTATAACAATAAAAAAAGTATATATACATATATATATTAGAAAGGTGTTCTTAATGTTTTGTTCACTCTGCTCCAATGTATTTTAATTTTGGAAAGAGAGATACAGTATTTGTGATCGTATACAGATGTAAGCAAAGTTTGAAATTATCATGTTTTATTCAAATATTATATCTGTTTGGGATCAATTTGCAGTCTATAAATTATTTGTAATTCTGTTCTGGCCCCCTGACCATACTCTCAAGGAAAATGCCTGATCCCTGCCTTAAGGGATCAGGCACGCTTTGTAACATACGCTTATTCTCATGCACAAAATTGACACTTTCAGTTAGGTTTCAAGTCCATAGTTAGGCCTTAAATTATAGTCGTACAAAGGAACTATTACATTTGCTTGATTCTTTACATTTCTCCCTCTTACTTTCCCTTATCTTCAATTATGTTTAATTTGCTGCTGCCCTTGCAAGATGGTGCCTGTGAGGAGGATAATGACACACACACACACACACACACACACACACACACACACACACACACACACACACACACACACACACACACACACACTGGTGTGTGTGTGTGAGGGTAATACGAATGCTAGTGACAGCTAAATTCCACTACAGCTTTGATTTATTCAATCACAACAGAAGCATTATGATGGACCCCACCTCCACCCCTCCCTTCACCCCCCCTTCTCTTTATTGATCAATCTCATCCCCCCCCCCCCCTTCCCCCACCACCTCTTTTCATAGCCAGATTGACAGTTGAGTAATTTCTCTGTTGGCGATGACTGACGGATGGTAATGGGAAGACGTTTCAGCGTGGCATTACAACACAAAATAATTTCCAATTTACCGCTCATCAAAAGTACTCTCACAAAAAAAGAGAGCGAAAGACAGAGAGAGGGAGCGAAGGTTAGGGAAGGAAAGAGAGGATAGGGGTAGAAGAGAAGGAAAAAAACAACAGCGGATTTATTGCTTCAATTACTGATATTTTACATTTAGTTTAAAAGCGACATGTTTTTGTAATGTGACAGGCTTCACTGGATTTGAAAACCTCTTCAGACCTCTCCAGTCTTGGCTCGGGAGATAATGACAGGGGGAGGGGGAGAAGAGAAGAGGGGGGAGAGTGATAGCTGTGAATCCAGAGCCTCTTTAGAGAGCTCTGTCTGCCTGTCTGTCTTGGGGTTAGGGAGATCATGCCAGAGCCTTGACGTGGAGTTTTTATATTATTTTATTGTACCTCCGCCTGTCACTGGGAGGGGGGCGGGGGTGGTGCTTTTGGGGGCCTCTATAAAGCTATTTTACTACTCCCCTGGCTCTACCTCTCTGAATATACTCTTTACATACAGTATTTTGCCAGCTTGATCCTACTGAGACACCTACCCTGACCTGGGCAATTCCACTGTAAAATAATTATGCTTTGACTCAGTTTTTTATCCTTTTTACTGAAATGATTGCCAAACAAAAAACATTGATTTCAAAGTTGAACAAACCATAGAACTCGGTGCAAAAATACACATTTTGTGGAAGAACTGTGCAGATGCAAACTTTGGTAATGGAATTACGGTCAGATTTCTCTCAGGTTTTTATGCGACCACGTTTTCCAAAACCACTGTTAAATATCTGCTCCAAGTTAAGATTCAAAGATGTCTGCAGAAAGAGTGGGGTGTCAGCTATGACATGGTACCTTGAGTTTGAAAAAATCTCTTTTGGTTGTTGAACTACAGAAAGTAAAGAGGATTTACACCCGGTAACAGAATTACAGTAATGGGCATAATTATATATATGAATATCATTCCCCTCATGTTTCACACGTTTGGACATCACAGTGCAGCACAGCAGAGTACAGTGCAGTACAGTACAATACAATACAATACAGTACAATACAATACAATACAACACAGTACAATACAGCAGAGCACAGTACAATACATTTACATTTACATTTAAGTCATTTAGCAGACGCTCTTATCCAGAGCGACTTACAAGTACATACATTCATACTTTTTTTGTACTGGCCCCCCGTGGGAATCGAACCCACAACCCTGGCGTTGCAAGCGCCATGGTCTACCAACTGAGCCACACGGGGCCCAATACAACACAACAGAGTAGAGTACAGTACAATACAGCACAGCAGAGCACAGTACAGTACAGTACAATATAGCACAGCAGAGCACAGTACAGTACAGTACAATACAATACAACACAACAGAGTAGAGTACAGTACAATACAGCACAGCAGAGCACAGTACAGTACAGTACAATACAGCAGAGCACAGTACAGTACAGTACAGTACAGTACAGCACAGCACAGCAGAGTAGAGTGAGTAGGGTAGATTAGGTAGAGTATAGTTCAGTACAGTACAATACAGCAGAGTAGAGTGAGTAGAGTATAGTACAGTACAATACAGCAGAGTAGAGTGAGTAGGGTAGATTAGGTATAGTTCAGTACAGTATAATACAGCACAGCAGAGTAGAGTGAGTAGGGTAGATTAGGTAGAGTATAGTTCAGTACAGTACAATACAGCACAGCAGAGTGAGTAGGGTAGATTAGGGTAGAGTTTAGTTCAGTACAGTAGAGTACAGTACATTATACAACGGGTGGGTCTAAGCCAGGCAATTTATAAACTTGACCTCCACTATAAAAAGTATCTGGACATTATCTCCTATTCCTTTTAGACTAGCATTTAGTTTTCAACAGTGGGGATTTGTATAAACCTTGCTGTCTGTCTCTCCGACATTTCCAACATGGATTTTCTCAGCCAGTCGAAATCATGAATCAGCTGGCATCATTTTTATGGATATATACAAAGAAATGTCAATAGAAAATTGGTAAAACAAAATGAAGTGCAGCTAGTTTGCCGCCTTTCCAGCGTCAGTTTGAAGTGATCGTGTTAGCTGTGTTGTTGGCTAGCTCCTCTGAACAACAGTGTCCTGACGAGAGAACACATTTTCTATGCCAGGCGAAATCGCACATCATTAGCTCATTGTTATGGATGTATCCAAATAAATGTCACTAGAAAACAGCTTAAACAAATGCAGCTAGTTTGCTGTTATTCTGGCTGCACTATTTGACGTGACTGTAAGTTAGCCGTAGTTGGCTAGCTAACAAGTGAGGGATGAGAACGTTACCAGCCAGTATGGCAATGGAACATTTAGAACAAATGACTGGGTCACGTCCATTGATACAAAACAAAAAATACTTAATGACTGGGTCGTCTCTCTTGCAACCGAAATGATAGAACTAACGACCAGCCAGTTTGGGTAGAAACCTTAGATTTGTGTCGGAACTATATCTTGTGGAAGATTTAATCACTTAATAATTCATAAACAAATTTGATATTTGTAAAATCCCTATAACTAGTTGGTAGGTCTACCATTACTTGTTACTTTTGTGAACATTCATTATCCTCCCCCCTCATGAGGGAGAGAGTAATTATAAAATATGTTAAAGATATGTGGGTTTTTGGTAATGGTATTACAAGACAATGTTGCTTAAACTTACAGTAGGTAAACAATTTCTCCAAAAGGAAATATACAGTGCATTCGGAAAGTATTCAGACCCCATGACTTCTTCCACATTTTGTCACGTTACAGCCTTATTCTAAAATGGATTGAATAATTTTTTTCATCATCAACCCACACACAATACCCCATCATGACAAAGCAAAAACAGGTTTTTAGAAATTTTTGCAAATGTATTAAAAATAAAAACTGATATCACATTTACATAAGTGTTCAGACCCTTTACTCAGTGCTTTGCTGAAGCACCTTCGGCAGCGATTACAGCCTCGAGTCTTTTTGGGTATGACATTACAAGCTTGGCACACCTGTATTTGGGGAATTTTTCTCTGCAGATCCTCTCAAGCTCTGTCTGGTTGAGTGTCGCTGCACAGCTCAGGTCTCCAGAGATGTTCGATCGGGTTCAAGTCCGGGCCCTGGCTGGGTCATTCAAGGGCATTCAGAGACTTGTCCTGAAGCCACTCCTGTGTTGTCTTGGCTGTGTGCTTATGGTCGTTGTCCTGTTGGAAGGTTTCACCCCCGTCTGAGGTCCTGAACACTCTGGAGCAGGTTTTCATCAAATATCTCTCTGTACTTTGCTCCGTTCATCATTCCTCAATCCTGACTAGTCTCCCAGTCCGTGCCGCTGAAAAACATCCCCACAGCATCATACTGCCACCAACATGCTTCACCGTAGGGATGGTGCCAGGTTTCCTCCAGACGTGACACTTGGTATTCAGGCCAAATAGTTCAATCTTGGTTTCATCAAACCAGATAATCTTGTTTCTCATGGTCTGAGAGTCCTTTAGGTGCCTTTTGGCAAACTCCAAGCAGGCTGTCATGTGCCTTTTACTGAGGAGTGGCTTCCGTCTGGCCACTCAACCATAAAGGCCTGATTGGTGGAGTGCTGCAGAGATGGTTGTCCTTCTGGAAGGTTCTCCCATCTCCACAGAGGAACTCTGGAGCTCTGTCAGAGTGACCATCAGGTTCTTGGTCACCTCCCTAACCAAGGCCCTTCTCCCCCGATTGCTCAGTTTGGCCGGTCGGCCAGCTCTAGGAAGAGTCTTGGTGGTTCCAAACTTCTTCCATTTAAGAATGATAGAGGCTACTGTGTTCTTGGGGACCTTCAATGCTGCAGAAATATTTTGGTACCCTTTCCCAGATCTGTGCCTTGACACAATCCTGTCTCGGAGCTCTAACGACAATTCCTTCGACCTCATGGCCTGGTTTTTGCTCTGACATGCACTGCCAACTGGGGGACCTTATATAGACAGGTGTGTGCCTTTCCAAATCATGTCCAATCAATTGAATTGACCACAGGTGTACTCCAATCGAGTTGTAGAGACATCTCAAGGATGATCAATGGGAACAGGATGCACCTGAGCTCAATTTCACTCGCTTGGCAAAGGGTCTGAATACTTATGTAAATAAGGTATTTCTGTTTTTTATTTTGAATAAATTTGCAAATATTTCTAAAAACCTGATTTTCCTTTGTCATTATGGGATATTGTGTGTAGATTGATGAGGATTTGTTATTTATTTAATCCATTTTAGAGTAAGGCTGTAAGATAACACATTTTGGTAAAAGTCCAGGGGTCTGAATACTTTCCGGATGCTCTGTAAGCGTTGATATTAGTTGGTATGGGTCTTTATGCTCTTACCCCAGGTACCATGGAAGAAGAAGTTGGAGAACTATCCACACCCTCCTCACCCACCTGCAGCCTCTCAAATCCACATTACAGGCATTCGGACCAAAACGAGTCATTACCGTTATGTTAATCAGCACCGTAACTGACGAATTCACTTCGTGCCATATTCTCTGCGTCCACTCAGACCTTATCCTAGGCAGTATGAATGCTACCGTACCGTCTCCTTTCCCCTCTCCGTGCCATCCCGTCCCCAGCTGTTCAAAGTGTCACCAGAGAGATTGATAAGTTCATGCTATAAGCACTTTGTTTGGAGAGCCTCCCGGAGTGAGAGAAAAACACCACCTGCTTGGCGAAGGAGCGGAGGGAGTTAGTCTAACAGGTCTGTGTGTGTCAGGCTGGGTGGGCGGCGTTGAGGGAAGGTTGGGGGGAGACGGCAGGCGTTCTCCCGGGTGGGCCGCCACAGCGCACCGTTGGGCCCTTGCCACCACCGTGTTGGCCGTCAAGCAGGCCGTCGCAGATACCTCTGCATGTCACTCCAGAGCCCCTCCCTCCCCTCACACACTCACACTCACACACATCTGACGGCGGGAACAGCTGTTCTGTTAAACATGCTGTATGGAACGTGTGTCAGCACCATATGCTTCGTCTGCCAGATATGGCTTCATATCATATCAGTTCCAACAACATGGAGGATCGGAGCCAGCCCAGTGACAGTCACCCACATGGAGGATCGGACCCAGCCCAGTGACAGTCACCCACATGGAGGATCGGACCCAGCCCAGTGACAGTCACCCACATGGAGGATCGGAGCCAGCCCAGTGACAGTCACCCACATGGAGGATCGGACCCAGCCCAGTGACAGTCACCCACATGGAGGATCGGAGCCAGCCCAGTGACAGTCACCCACATGGAGGATCGGACCCAGCCCAGTGACAGTCACCCACATGGAGGATCGGACCCAGCCCAGTGACAGTCACCCACATGGAGGATCGGACCCAGCCCAGTGACAGACACCCACATACAGTTGCACTATACATGCCATTTAGCCAAACACTCACATACATATAGGGGAAAACAAGATATAGCCAATATGAAGAATGATAAATATATCTTTCTTTAAAAAGCATAACGTTTTTTTATGCACGCATGTACGAGCGCGTCTAGTTTTTTGGTTCAGGACCGTGACACTTTATCCGTCCTCGCCATTAGAATTCCCAAATCCAAACTTACGGTATTCAATCATTTTGATTAAAAGCCAAGATCTCGAACAGTACTGTTGGGAGTGGAGAGGCCCAAGCAGTCCGCCACGTTTGAGAATTCATATATTTTCATAAACTTTTAACAATGTCAATGAGACACGTCTTCAATCTTTGGTCCACGCGACAGCGGGGCATTCAATCTTTCTTTAGCTTTTCGACAGAAAATTTGAATACGAGCACAGCGTTATTAATGTGATGGTTGATACGGAGGGTTTCACGGGGGGGATTCGCAGAGGGGGTTTTATTAGTTTTGGAGACACTTGAAGCCGAGGAATAAGAGGGAATGGGAGGAAGCAGGGAGGGCGTACACAGAAAGCAACGCTCGGCTAGGTCAAACAACGGGCCTTGTTTGGTCCTAGCGAATACGCTAAGATTCTAATTCAGCACGCCCAATTAACAACACTAACAAACCAAGAGGATTAATTCCTACCAGCTACAGTTTCCAATGTTAGACAGGTTACGCATGTGGCTTCTATATATGTTTTGTTTAGGTTTTTATGTGGTCCCAGACACAATCTTCGTTGTGTCCCTCCCTGTATTATAGTCAAAATGTTCCTCAACATTTGCTCTAATGTAAATGTATCTGTTTAAGACAGGCACATGGAGGCATACCTTCCTAAACTGAGGTTCAAGCTTACATGGACAGTTTGTGGTTGACGTCGGTGAATTTGTTCGTGTTAACTCGAACTAATTACACTATGAAAACCTGAAAAGCAAAGTAGAAGAAGCTCAGTTTTGCCCAATAAATAATGCCGTCGATTTCTTTCTGAAAAATACCCATCATGTATGAAGTGAAGTATAGATAGTGACTTATATGGATGGTATTTGGAGTGATATACTACATTTGGAACACTGATAAATATGATGACTATGACATTCAATTCAAATTTCCCTGGTTGACCTTGTCCTTGATGTTATGAAGACACTACCTTGGCTAACATCAAATGATTTGCCAATAGTACAGTAGATCAATTTGTACATCTAAATTGAACACGTTACACAATCCATAGCAATTGGGCAAGGTAGTGCTGGATGGGTGTGCACCAAATGGGACCATATTCTCTATATAGGGCGCTACTTTTGACTAGAGCCTTAATGGGCCTTGGTCAAAAGCAGTGCACTACGAAGGGAATCGGGTGCCATTTGGGACGTATGTCTTTGACACATCTTTGGTGTCATCGGAGGAGCCATAGAGGCGCCTGGGTAATAGACCGGGTCTCCTCTTCGACGGGAATTATTACGTGTCTGGTTACATGTAACTCTGGTGGCCATTTTATCTCCATTCACTATGCTGTTATAGATATCCACCTGTCAATATTCATACCCAGGTCAAACACTCTGCTGACGTTATTATTGTGTTTCTGTATGCGTGTTTGTGTGTGTGCAGACCAGTATCTATGTTTATTGGTCTTTTTCAGGAAAATTTCTCTCTCTCCTACTCTCTGTCCCCTTTCCCCTCCCTGTATTAGTGCTGTCATCAGGATGGATTGAGACAGCCCCCCCCCCCCCCCCCAGTGCAAACCAAACCACCGCAGACAGACAGAGTGGGCTAGTATAGTAGACGCCCTCGTCCCTTTTGGGGATGTGAGGGGCCGTAGAGTTAGAAATATGGGCCTGTGTGTGTGTTGAGGTGTCTGATAGGGAGATGGGAGAGGGGCCGGAGTTGCAGAGAGTTTCCTGTGGTCGTTTGTACACTCTCTCTCATAGCACCTGCCCAAACCAGGCAGCCCTGTAATGACTCAGACTGATGATGTTAATAAGAATGGCTGCCCCCCCTTCCCCCTTGGCTAGTAGTGGAACGCCCCAGCAAAGGTAGAGCCCCACAAGATGCAATGCACACACACACACACACACACACACACACACACACACACACACACACACACACACACACACACACACACACACACACAAGCTCATAGGCATACACACAAACAGACACGGACGGTCGGGCGCACGCACACTCATCTCTAGCAAGCCTACCTTTCAGAAGAGAGGGCGGGGGAAGAGAGAAACGGTCCTTTCCTATCTTTAAAAGAGATATAGAAATAATAATTGAAATAAAAATGTGTTGCGGTGCACAGTGAAAATCTTTCTGCTGGAAGGAATACAAGGAATTATTATATATGTCTTCATGCATGTACAGATAATCTGTCTCTTTTTTATTTAACAGATAAACATCAGTATTTGCTGGTTGATTCGTTTACGCATCGAATGGAAACATATAGCCATTTCTGTTTTACCAGCTGTTTATTTGGTGTTCTCTCAGCATTCTAATGCCTCTGTTTTTCACGGCGTTTAATCTTTTCTTTCAGGGTACTGATCACCTCTGAGGGTTGTGTGACTGAACAGTGCTACTGTGTGACCAACGCGAGGCGGCTAGTACTTTTTGTTTGTCACTCTCTCTCTCTTTCCGAACCGGAAAGAATTGATGGAGTCGGAGTATTTATTCGTGTACTGTCAGCACAGTCGCCAATCTCTCTTTCTCTCTCTCTCTCTCTCTAGCTCTCACACCTTTTAAATCACTCTCTTCCTCATCTCTCTCCTCTCTCTCTCTGTCTCTCTCCCTCACCCTGTCTATCCCTGTCTATCCATGTCTCTTACCTCTCTCGCTGATCTCTCTTTCTCTGTCTCTCTCCCTCTGTCTCTCCCTCTCTCTCTCTCTCTCTCCATCCCGGCCCGAGGTAAACATATTTTGCAGAAAAGCTGACGGAGAGCTTGTTTTAACAGCCCCAAGGTCAGCGAGTCAAAGCCTGCACTCGTCACGCCAGCCTGGCTGTGTGGTGGGCTGTCTGTGTCTAGCCGCAGACAACACTGTGGCATCTCCATGGAAGATTTATCCTCTACACCTTCAATAATTCAATAATGCCTCCTCTCCTCTTCTCTACTCTTTCTGCCTACTCCCTTTCCTCTCCTCTTCTGCTCTCCTCTCGTCTTCTGCACTCCTCCTCTCCCACTCCTACTCCTCACCCACTTCACTCCTCTCCTACTCTCCGCTTCTCCTCTTCCTCTCCTGTCCTCTTCCTCTCCGGCTGTGAGTGTTGTTAGAGAGCAGACCTAAATGCCACCAGGCCTCAGACCGACCCGCTTTCTCTCCTTCTTCTAAGTAAAGGCATGATGGACTTGCGCTGAGGGCTGCAGGTTTACGAGAGAACACGCAGTCCGTCATCCAACATTAGCCTGTGTGTGGTGTGTGTGTGTGCTGTATGTTGCGACCCCGCTGTGTGTTCTCCCATGCTGTTGTTGACCTGAGTGATGGGTGGTGACCCCCTGCCTGGCGCCTGCACTCCTCTCTCCCGCCCTATTGATTTGATATGAGGTTTCAGAGCCGCGTCACGTGACCTTGTATTATTTACCGTCGCCGCTGTGTGTCTGTGCTGTACCCCGGGCTACACGTTCGTAGTGAGCGCGCGGCGTTCACTTAGTATTTGTAAGTGTAAGAAGTCACATGGGATAGGGTTGCACTCATGTGCGTTGATATGATCGTCGGAGTGTGAAAAGCTCAAAGTTGTATTTGTAGGAGCCATTTGACTAGGTTAGCCACTACTGTGTTCGTTAGCCTCCAAACGGACGAGAATGGACTGAAACAGGGAGGGACTACCCGAGCCTTTCTTTGTCCGACGTTTTGAAACGGTGTGCCCCAACGAATACGATTCGGCCGTTTTCATGTACACATGTAACAAATGAAGGAACCGGTTTTTGCATTTGTTCCATCAAAGTTTTACCGCCGGTCGATAAGGTGCAGGCTGAAATGGGAGGGTTATCGCTGTCAGTGTTATTCGATTGGATTTGATTGAGTGTGATTTTGAACGTCCCTCATTTCTCGGAGTTGACGGGTTGTTTCCTTCCCCTGAGCCTGTGGTAAACATTGTAATGAGCATGGATCTCCCACTCGGTCTCTGCCACGCTAGGGCCCAGGTTAAGTGCAGTTTCAGGCTATTATACATCATTAGGGTAAGTAAGACTCAGCCACGGGGAGAAGAGAAATGGAGGCCTGGGACGGTTCATTCCTCATCGGCTGCATGGGGCTGAGGGAGGGACAGGGAGGCAGGGATAAGGCCCGATATCATACACACTCGCACCATCGGACAATCACACGCAAGCAAATACATGTACGCATGCGCACAGACGTGTACGCACGCACACACACACACACACAGCCACATAGTCACAAATCACTGTGTCAATAAGACACTTTATAGGGGTTAAGGCACCACCGATCACTCCCACACCAGCCAGTCAGCCAGCCAGTCAGCCAGCCAGCCAGTCAACAGCACTACCCTACACTCTACGTGGGAAGACAGAGTTGAAACTGGGACTTATGGGATTTCTTTGTCTTTCTGTGTCTTTAGAATTAGTCCCATATCAGAGTAGCAACTTCCAGTTGGGCTTGTAAAGTGTGGACTAGATTTGGGGGGGTCAACGGTAGCTTTAATCACCTGGTCTTGCAGAGGAGAAAGCAAACTCAAAAGTGCTAGATAAAGGAGAGAGGGAGAAATACTAATTGTTGTCATTACGGAGGAGCAGCTGTAAATCAGTAGAGGTCAAATAGAGGAGAGAGTGGTGTTGAAAGACATTGTAGTTACTGCAACGAGGGCCACTTCCTCCCTCCGCCCGGAATGAAAACCCCAGGCCGGACGGCGCAGTGGAACCGATCACATTTGAATGCTAATTTCGATAAAGGACAGTTCGATTAATAGATCTGCTCTTCTCTCTGATGAAGGAATTGGGCGCGTTTGAGATTGGAGTTTTAAATGCAATTTAGAGAAGAAAAAAACACATGGCGAAAAAAAGAGGAGATATTCTCCCTAATTTAATTTTTTTTATTAAAGCCCAGAAAGGCCATTACTAGGAGAGCATATTTTCTACAGGCAATTACAAGGTCAATAAATCCTCAACATCCTCCCTTAAAGTTCCCCTATGTATGTTCTGGAATTGTGTTCTTCTGTTCAACTTCTTTAATTGGCTCTGTAGTGGCTGCGCAGACACACACGCGCGCTTGTTTGTGCGCACACACACATACATTTAATGTGCACACACACACACACACACACACACACACACACACATACACACACACACACACACACACACACACACACACACACACACACACACACACACACACACACACACACACACACACACACACACACACACACACACACACACACACGTAGAGATCCAGGAGCAGGGGGAGAGAAGGGCTGGTCTGGCTTGTCTCTCCGGGCTGGGTGACAGCTGTGTGTGAAGTCCTCTGAATCTGCCCACACTGTCATCTGTTCATGAGATCTACACACACACACGCACACATGCAAATGCCTGTGAAGCTGTTAAAGTGGTTTTGTAAAGCATTCCTTCATTATTGACTGGAGTCCATATCCAAAACCTACAGTACCTTGAAAGGATTGAAATTCAGGCGGCAGCAAACTGCAAAAGCGACAAAGAGGGAGGAGGAGAGAGGGAGAAGAAGACGAGCTGCGAAAGAGCCAGAGAGGACAGGGTTGAAGAGGAGCGATTTCGCGTGCGCGAGAGAGAAAGAGTGAGAGAGAGTGAGAGAGAGGCGGGGCTGGTTTACATAACACCGGAGATCGTCTTTGGCATGCGTCAGCCGCCGAGAGGCATCAATCACTCCATCTGTGTAAAATCACAAGCTGACTCCGATATTGCTAAATATTTATACTGTCAGATACACACAGGCAGTGCAGATGAAAAGGGCCATTCATTAGGCTTTCTCCAGCCTGTCAGCCTGCAGATGGAGATTAGAGGGAAACCTCCCACCATGGTCGCCTCACGCCGTCTCCCCAGCTCTATATTTAGCCCCTTCACCACGATAAATATCTCCGCAATGCCTCTGTTAGGTAAATACGACCAGGGATGATCTGGAGGTAACGTAAACAGAACGTTGTGTCGTCGAGAGGTAACAACAGGGATGTAACGCAGCAGGTTTGGGTTTGGTCAGGCCTGTTGCCTCGACTTTGCTAGGCCTTGCGCTACCAAATGTTTCTGTCTGTCTTTCGCGGTCGCTGTCTTTATTTGTTTCTCTCCATCTCTTTCTTTCGCTCCTCGCTTTCTCTATCTTCTGTGGTTTAGACATGAAGCTCGTACTTTTTTATTTTATTTAACTAGGCAAGTCAGTTAAGGACAAGTTCTTATTTACAGTGACGGCCTACTGAGGAGCAGTGGGTTAACTGCCTTGTTCAGGGGCAGAACGACATGTTTATTTTACCTTGTCAGCTCGGGGATTCGATCCAGCAATTTTTCAGTTACTGGACCAACACTCTAACCACTAGGCCACCTGCCGCCCCATATTTTTCATTACTCACAGAGGGCTGAATATTTAATCTGTCTGACTATCTGACTTTCAGCCCTGTGTCTGTCTGTCTGTGTCTCTCTCTTTCTCTCTCTCTCTTTCTCTCTGAAGCAACAGAGCAAAGCAACAAAGAAATATCAACTTTTACGCTTAATTACAGTGGAAATCTCCATGTTGATTAGGGGGGGAAAAAAATCTGCTTTATTCTTCCCAACTTCAAATTCATAATGAATCATTAAGTCATGTGAGAGTGTGAGGGATAGAGCGGGAACACAGGGATGGAGGGAGAGAGGAGAAAGGGAAAGGCGTGTAATTATCTTCAGAATGTAGACATCACCAGTAAATCCATGGAGCCATCTGACATGGCTAATTAAGGAAGCAATCAAAGGTCCACCTCCCGAGAGTTGGCGAGGTAGAGAGAGAGAGAGAGGTAGAGAGAGAGGTAGAGAGAGAGAGAGAGAGAGAGGTAGAGAGAGAGAGAGAGAGAGGGAGAGAGAGAGAGAGAGAGAGAGCATGTAATGGGGAGAGTGAGAGGAGGGCAGGAAGGAGAGTGGAGTGACTGAAGCAGTCTGTTCTGTTGGGCTCTTTGTGACGATTCCATGTGTCAGTCCTCTGAGCGGAGACTCATGCAGGCCTAACTAACCTCAGCTCCTTTATCAAGCTTTCGATCTGACGCTAACTATCACAGATATTGTGCCCCAGTGGAAGGGGGTGTGTGTGTGCGTGAGTGTGTACATGTGCGTGTATGTGTGCTTTCTCAGCGGTGCTCTGTAAGAGAACCCATGGTGACTTATGGGGCACATGTATAATGTAACGGCAACTCCGCTAGAAAGCAGCTTGGACCATGGTGGCAATTCACCCAAGAGTCAGTGAAATGTGTGTGTGTCTGGGATTCCTCTGAACAAATCGTCCAGTCCTCTTCCAATTCCTGGGTGGTCAGATACGGAAGGTCAATGAGACAAAGGGTCGGAAACCCCCTCCCCCCCAAAAAAGTCACCTTTATCAAGGGTTACCCCCTCTCCCTACCCTCACTCCACATTCTCCCCACCCTCCGTCCCCTGGTGGCAAAGGCGTGGGTGACCAGGGGGTCAGCCAGTCTTGGCCAGGGGATAGTCAGCAGAAAAGGAGCTGAGGGGAGGTAGAGGAGTGCAGGGAGGAGAGAGGGGATTGCAGGGAGGAGAGAGGAGGATAGTGACCTGGCTGTATGCATTGTGGGTGACCAACACTGTACCAAACCCTAGTTGTATGCCTTCGTCCTTTGACTGGCAGCCCTATGTCCTAATTATATGTCCTTAAAGGCCCACTCTGTGATTTTTATGATTACTTATGATTATTTAAATGAATGATTTAAACCCATTGATTCTTGAAGAATATAACTTATGTGCCTCTCTTGAGCTACATGTTGAATATACGGTTGACCTAGAAAGATCAGTGCGCTCTTGTATGGCTGTTTGTCCTTGGGGTGTGCACTGTGCTGTGTCTCCATCCTTCTCTCTCCTCCTTATCCTTCTCTCATCTTTCTCCCCTTCTCATCCATCTGTCCCCCTAGTGTCAATCTCGTCCTGGTGTAATTGCTTGTTTTTTTGGTCACCAGGCCAGTCCCCTCTCTCTTTCTCTCTCTCTCTCTCTCTCTCTCTCTCTGGCGTTGATTCATAGAGCTTGTAAAGCTGACAGTGGTCCCTCTCAGTCCCTTTCAGCTGGAACAAAGCAGGTGACAAGGACACCTCCCTAGACGGCTGACCTGTTGGTCCCCACTGTCCCCGCCCCGCCTCTCCTTGCCTGGGCTTGAGGGACACAGGGGGGGAGGAGTGGGTCTACATCCGAGCATGTAGCCTGTACCTTGTAGTGGGGGGGGGGGGGGGGGGGGGGGGGGGGGGGGCGTCCTTCTGCTAACCCTCCCCCCTAACCTAACCTCCCATGTCCCCCCCCCCCCCCCCCCCCAGCCCCCCCAGCCCATCCTTGGTGACCTGGATACGTGCTCTCTCTGACACTTGAACTACTTAGCTGTGTCACCTTCAACGCCCCGACAGCACCACTGACACCTATCCTGCTTGTGCATCAGCTGTAAAAACCGGCCTCACACAATAAAATATCTCGGGTTTTAGTGGTCTCACACCGCCCCGGTCGAAGCATCCAGGTTCATATCTCTAATTTTACATAATCGTGGGCGTAGAGGGATTGTAAAGGATTCTGTTTGAAAATAATTGATCTTAAAGCCCATGTGTTTTTCACAGTGTTGTCATTGTGCCGTCATGTTTGATACAGTATAATTGACTGAGCTGGCTTATGCTTATGTCCAATCAAGGTTCGACTGTCCGCTATGCCCAGGTTGATTCGTATTCCCTCTAAATGCTTGTAGGTTCGGTTCAGTGTTAAGGCAGTTCAGACAATGTTAAGGTTGACTTGTGTAATTGATTGGTGGGGGCTGCAAGTCGGTGTTAAGGTTAATTCCTCCAACTGCTGGTAAGTGGCGTCTGACCGCTTCCCAGGCAACGGCCCTCTCCTCCCTGAAGTAGTGCCACTTAGAACCCCCCCTCCTCTACCCAACACCACAGGCTGTGCTGGCTGGGGGCATTGATCCACTGATCAATATATACAGTTGAAGTCGGAAGTTTACATACACCTTAGCCAAATACATTTAAACTCAGTTTTTCACAGTTCCTGACATTCAATCCCAGTAAAAATTCCTTGTCTTAGGTCCGTTAGGATCACCACTTTATTTTAAGAATGTGAAATGTCAGAATAATAGTAGAGAGAATGATTTATTTAGGCTTTTATTTCTTTCATCGCATTCCCAGTGGGTCAGAAGTTTACATACACTCAATTAGTATTTGGTAGCATTGCCTTTAAATTGCTTAACTTGGGTCAAACGTTTCGGGTAGCCTTCCACAAGCTTCCCACAATAAGGTGGGTGAATTGGGTGAATTGGTTGGGTGAATTTTGGCCCATTCCTCCTGACAGAGCGGATGTAACTGAGTCAGGTTTGTAGGCCTCCTTGCTCGCACACGCTTTTTCAGTTCTGCCCACAAATTTTCTATAGGATTGAGGTCAGGGCTTGAACAAACAAAATGGACAAACAGTACGATTGTCTTCTTTTTCAAGGTCTTTAAGTATGCAAACACACTGGCTGTGTATGTGTCTGACTGACTGACTGTCTGTCGTTTTGTCCGTCTGCATTCTCCTGTGTCTCTGACACTATAATTCTCAAAATTCTTTATTATCTCCCCATTCCATCTCTGTTGTGGCTTTTCCCTCGTTCTCCGTAGGGAGGCCACTCTCATCTGGAGAAACGACACCAGAGCCTCCCTTCCATCGCTCCCCTTCTTTCTTTTTATCTTATTCTCGCCGAGCCTCCATCTTGTTTGGAATCACTTCAAATAATGCAGTGTGCTTCTCTCTGTCCTCACGACTCGCTGTTTAAAGGAATCAGTCACTCAGAACACTCAAAACACATATTAAACACGCATCAGCCTCTCGCCGGGGCCAAATCACGCTGTTCAAATGTTGTTCTTCCACCGGGAGTGCGGGGACAAGTGAAGAGATGGGATGTGCAACATTAACTTGATTCGCGGCGGCGGCGACTGAGTGACACCCCATAAACCTCAGCGGGCAGGCAGGTTGCTGCTAGGCCCGGCAGACAGCACCCCGCGGATAATGTGACACACGCTAGCGATGCCTCCTATAGCCACACACACACACACACACACACACACACACACACACACACACACACACACACACACACACACACACACACACACACACACACACACACACACACACACACACACACACACACACACACACACACACACACACACACACATAAGCGCAGACACACACACACACACACACGTACACATACTGGTTTTATGGTAATGTATAAAACATCACAGCATTGAGTTATTGTCCTCTCTGGTTGGCCTCTCAGCTCTTAGCAGTTGAGAGGTGGCATAAACCGTTAGCAGTATAGCGGTGGCTAGTGGGTCTCTGTAACCTCTGCTGTACTAAATGTCAGCCTCCCATACAGAGGGACAGGCGATCCTAGTTGTCACAGCACTTGTTCTATAGACTGTCCATAGACTGACCAGAATGTTTCCGACTGAAGCATTCATGACTACGGGTTTTTAAACGTGTTCACTCTGAATGATGGAGATTTGTTTTCCTATTGTGTCATTATACTTGTCATGAATGTTTGTTTCTATTGCGATAAAGCCTACCTACCGTGTACTTCAGGAGATTGGTGAGATTTTGCATTTCATTTGAGAAATGTATTGTTACAGGCCATTTTGTAGCTTTTACCATCAAATGATCAACCCACCTGGTAAAATAAGAGTTAAATCAAATAGAAATAGAAATGACGGTGAGAAATAAATGATTGATGCGTTTATTGTTGTGTGTGAAGCAGACCTGGGTCCGATTCTTTTAAATACCTCGTTCTCTGATTTACATTTAGCTTGGTACAATGGAACCAAGCACACCTGCCTAGACAATATTTGACCCAGGTCTGGTGTGAGGGCGTGTGTGTTGGTGTGTGTATGTGAGCGAGTGTCTTCTCTCCCTCTCCAAATCCTTTTTCTCTGGATAGATTCTGCACGTCTGAATCCTCTGAGCTGCTCTCTGCCTTAAACAATGCCATTTCTAACACCGTTCCCATCGCCTTGGCAACTCCATAGCAACCTGTGGTCTGCCAGGGCATGGTGTGGATCAATTAGCACCATCTGATGTCTCACCACTTCTTGTCACCCATTGTAATATCTTGATATTCTCATTTTTTTCGGAAAAAATGAATGTGTATTTATTTTTTTAACAAATATGCGTGCTTTTTTCTACAAGAATAAATGGTCCTAATTACTAAAATGACCATTGACAGAATGTTATCAAAACCCAATGCACGTCATACTGCTTTGCCATTAACACTGCTCCATATCTCTGTGTTTTTTCCAGGTATCGTGTCCAAGTCGTTCGAGTGTCGTCTAAAGGGCCAGGGAGCCACATTCGTGGAGGTTGACACAGCGTTTGACGGGGCCTTCCCGGTGCGGAGGGTGGGCTCCATGGAGGGGCTGGAGGGCCAGGAGGGTGTCCAGCAGGTGATTATCATCCAGGGCTACGGCGATGGGGAGATGGCCTTCGACCAGGCCCTGGAAGAGTCAGCCGCTGCCACCCTGCGGGACCTGGCCATGGCGGGCCAGGTGGCCGAGGTGCTCCACATCACCGAGGATGGCCAGGTCATCTCCTCAGGGAGGGAGGTGTCTGCAGGCGGGGCACATCACCTGGCCGGAGGCACCACCCAGTACGTCCTGCTGGAGTCCGGCGGGTCTGCAGCCGGAGGTCATGGGGGAAGGGCGATGCACCACCACATGGTGTCGGAGTCATCCACGGCTCTGGATGCCCTCCTCAGTGCCGTCAGCGAGATGGGCCAGCAGGAAGAAGACAGCCAAGAGGTCATGACCCAGGAAGTTGTGTCAGAGGTCATGGAGCGAGTGGAGGAGGAGGAGATGGAGGTGGAGGTGAAGACGGAGGAGGAGGTGTGCGAGGAGCAGCAGGTGCAGGAGGAGCAGGTGGTCCAGGAGGTGCTGCAGTTTGCAGCCAGCCAGCTGATGATGAAGGAGGGGCTGACCCAGGTGATCGTCAACAATGAGGGGACCCACTACATCGTGACGGAGCTGGATGACAACACCCTCCAGGTGGAGGGGACCATGTACACCCAGCACCAGGGAGGGGAGGACGACCAGCAGAGCGAGGGAGTTTCAGAGGGCCAGGCTGGGGAGAGGATGGTCTACTACCTGGATGGAGCTACACACAACGTGGTTCTGGAGAAGGTGGAGGTGGACTAGTCAGTGACTGTGGCAAGTTTCCTTGATTCCTCGAGTCCTCTCTCCTCGCCTCCTTCTCAAAAGCCGTTGGATAAGAAGTTATAGGGGAGTGACCTCTGACCTTTTCATCCATTGGGTTTTGAGTAGGAGGCGAGGAGAGAGGATGCAAGAAATCAAGGAAATGCAATTGAGACTCTCCCTGTGTGATGAACAAATGTCTAGCTTAAAGCCCTTAAGAGTCTTTCTCTGTCTCTTGGAAAATGTAATATTTTTTTTTACATAGCTTTATCTCCATTTTGTAACGATTTACTCAGGATAACCTTCACATCTATGGAGTTATAGTGAGGGGCGAAGATTATTGCTAACATTATTTAACATCTGCATAATTTTACAGCCAATGCCAGAATTACCACTTGTTTTTGAAGTCATGACTGTAAGACTGGAAATACATAGGCTATTTTCACATGGTTATATTTTTTGAAGTGTGTTCAATTGCAAAAATAATAATTTTAATATTACATTTCCAGCAGGACATTTTCCCGTTATCTAGAAAGACTTACAATCTTTAAGTTGCATGGTTTGGTTTTATTGAAAGTTGGAGAATAATAACAGCTTTATTTTCAAGGAAATTTCCACCCAAAAACGATATTTTGGTATTTGTTTAATTAGTCCATTGTTGATACAGAAATGTTTTGCATATCAGCAATCAAGTTTTCAAGATATATAACTTTCAAAATACAGAAATACAGCCGGTATGATGCATTTTGCATCATGATGCAAAATGCAGCAGTTTTCCTTTAAGTAGTGAATTAATTTGCAATTGTAAATTAAATAATAATTTTTTGTTTGTTCATTTAAAAGGTACATTAATAGGTCATGTTTTGATAAGACAGGCTATTACAACTTGCTATCATACCTTGCTGAATCTAGGACCAATAGCATTTTGGACATCGAAAATATCCAGGCTGCTGATTGGTCTAAATCCAGGGGCAGTCCAATGATTGGCTTTTTTTTCAGCAATTGCTCAATATGGTCAGGATGCTGATTGGTCTGAATCCAGGGGCAGTCCACCTGTTTTTCAGGATGTTCTCAAAATGTCACGGTGCTTAGTTTCTGATAATCATAATTCAATTCAAGTTGACAAGTATTTTTTTCCATTGGTTTTACTGCTCTCAGTTAATGTAAATATATGTTTCTGTAAATGAAATTGTAATGATACTGGCGTTTGAGTAATGACAATAAAGCTCAATCTTCATTTGGAGGGGTGTTAGTTCACCTCAAGTTTTCTATGACAGTGATACAATCTCCTATTCACATAAACCACATGAATTTACATGCATCAACTGGCATAGGAGCTTCGACCAAGTGTGTTTCCAATCACCATCATCATGATCATCACCATTGTCATTATCACCATCATTACCATCATCATGATCACCATCATCCTAATCATAATCCGCCTCTCCCTCGGTCAGCCTCCTATTCTCTCCCTCCATTGTGTTGAACAGAACACACACATTCTTTCTCCTTACAGTATTCAAGAGCTGGAAGAGGGAATCAATATTCACTTAGGGCCGTAGTACAGCCTAGGCTCTGATTGAGTGAGTGGGAGCCCAGCGTGACGGCTATGAACACAATGCCGAAGACTTGCTTTCACACAGGGGCCATCAGGAGATCATCCCTTTAATGTAACACACAGCCAGGTGTGTGTGTGTGTGTGTGTGTGTGTGTGTGTGTGTGTGTGTGTGTGTGTGTGTGTGTGTGTGTGTGTGTGTGTGTGTGTGTGTGTGTGTGTGTGTGTGTGTGTGTGTGTGTGTGTGTGTGTGTGTGTGTATGTGTGTGTGTCAGCGAGAGAGAGAGAGAAAGAGTTGTGGGCTGGCTGAGAGGAGTGGATTACAGCTGGATTGAGTGAGTGAGGTGAGAGACGAACAGCAGCAGAGAAATCCCCCTCATAACCACTGTTGGAAGGTGAGCCTGTAATTTCACATGGCATACTGTATGTCTCTCTGCTACACTGGACTATAGCACAGGATCCTTAGCCTTAGCTAAAACCTGCAATCCTAGCTGTCTCCTTTCACACTTTCTCCTCCCAGTTAACACAATTAGGTCACGTGAATCACCATGGTGTGTGGGTTTCTATGTGTGTATTGCTTTGTGTGTGTGTGTGTGTGTGTGTGTACGTGTAATATGCTTATATATGTGCATGCGGGCGGCATGGGTCTCACTCTCTCCGCCCTGTGCGGCTTCCTAATCAGAGACGGGTGGTTCATTATTAGCTACAGCAGGCCGTGCGTGTGAAATGGAAGAGGGAGAAATTAGCAGCTGTCACCGAGTGATGAGTTCATTTCCTGACAGGCCCGGTTCGCCTGAGTCCGTTAGAGACGACGGGCAGACGGTTGATGGAAACCTGCCGCTGCAGCTTAATTGACGAGCCGGAAAAGGGCAGAGGGCCGGTGGGGGGGGGCTATCCTCCCTCTCTTTCCATCACTCTGTGGGGGCAGACGGGAGAGCGAGAGGAGAGGGACAGGGGGTTGGGATCTCTCTGAGTATGATAAATATGGCAATTCTGTTTAGTTCACCGTCTATAGAAAACATATCAGCCCGTGGATAATTTTCTTAATGTCTCTGCTATTAGTTTTGCGGCCCCTTTGGCAGTATTAGCATTCTCGTTGATACTGATACACTCTAGTTGTGTGTTGTGTCCTGGGGACAGCATGCAGGTACAATTCTATTAAAGGGACCTGTTTGTTTGTGGTCTACTTTCTATGTTATGTGGTCTTGTACCTGGAACGTGAAGGCAGCTGAAGAGATGTTCAGTAAATTCTCTATTTTCTAGTCAATCATTGTATCAGTACTCTTAATTAACTGAACTGTAATTTCTGGAGTCTGTGAAAGCTTATATAGTGCGGCAGCAACAGATCAGGAGTGGTTCATCTCTTTAACTTTTACGGGATCCCTTTCCTAAACAACCGCTAGAATTGCAGGGCGCCAAATGCAAAAATATTACTAAAAATATTTATAATCATGCAATCACAAGTGAAATATACCAAAACACAGTTTAGCTTGTTGTTAATCCACCTATCGTGTCAGATTTTGAAAATATATTTTACAGCGAAAGAAATCCAAGCTTTTGTGAGTGTAGCTTTCAATGCTACAACAGCTAGCCCTAAATTAGCATGGTCACGAAAGTCAGAAAAGCAATAAAATTAATCGCTTACCTTAGATAATCTTCGGATGTTTGCACTCACGAGACTCCCAGTTACACAATAAATGTTATTTTTGTTCGATAAATATTACTTTTATAACAAAAAAAACGCCATTTGGGTTGCGCGTTATGCTGAGAAAACTACAGCCTCATTCCGGTCCTGGAAGGAAGAGGAAAATTTCCAAACGTATCAGATTAAAAAATATTACAAAAAATATTTATAATCATGCAATCACAAGTGAAATATACCAAAACACAGTTTAGCTTGTTGTTAATCCACCTATCGTGTCAGATTTTGAAATATACTTTACAGCGAAAGAAATCCAAGCTTTTGTGAGTGTAGCTTTCAATGCTACAACAGCTAGCCTTATATTAGCTTGGTTAGCTTGGTCACGAAAGTCAGAAAAGCAATGAAATGAATCGCTTACCTTTGATAATCTTCGGATGTTTCCACTCACGAGACTCCCAGTTACACAACAAATGTTATTTTTGTTCGATAAATATTACTTTTATCACAAAAAAACGCCATTTGGGTTGCGCATTATGTTCAGAAAATCAAAGCCGTGTTCCGTTCGACAAATTCCAAAAAGTATCCGTAATGGTCGTAGAAACATGTCAAATGTTTTTTATAATCAATCCTCAGGTTGTTTTTAACAAACATAATCGATAATATTTCACCCGGACCATAACCTTTACCGAACCTCAACCCCGGATCCGGGATCACCCCCCACCCCCCCCACACTGATTAGCATCGCTAGCATAGCGTCACAATTAAATAGTAGCATCTAAATATCATTA
This sequence comes from Salvelinus namaycush, assembly GCF_016432855.1. NCBI lineage: Eukaryota > Metazoa > Chordata > Actinopteri > Salmoniformes > Salmonidae > Salvelinus > Salvelinus namaycush. Next base: position 42,648,092 of record NC_052311.1, on the reverse strand, counting down.
AATCACAAGTCCAAGACACCAAATGAAAGATACAGATCTTGTGAATAAAGGCACCATTTCAGATTTTTAAAATGTTTTACAGGGAAGACAAAATATGTAAATCTATTAGCTAACCACGTTAGCAAAAGACAGCACTTTCCTAACTCCATCAGTTTCTTACTCCATCAGGTGCTATCACCAATTCGGCCAAATAAAGATATTGATAGCCACTAACCAAGAAAAAACCTCATCAGATGACAGTCTGATAACATATTTATTGTATAGGATAGGTTTTGTTAGAAAAATGTGCATATTTCAGGTATAAATCCTAGTTTACAATTGCACCCACCATCACAACTCGACTAGAATAAATACACAGAGCAACGTGTATTACCTAATTACTAATCATAAAACATTTCTTAAAAATACACAACTCACAGCAATGGAAAGACACAGATCTTGTGAATTCAGACAATATTTCAGATGTTCTAAGTGTTTTACAGCGAAAACACAATAAATCGTTATATTAGCATACCACATATGCAAACGTTACCCGACCATTGATTCAAGCCAAAGAGAGCGATATCGTTATCATCGCCAAAATATATAAATTTTTTCACTAACCTTCTCAGAATTCTTCCGATGACACTCCTGTAACATCATATTACAACATACATATAGAGTTTGTTCGAAAATGTGCATATTTAGCCACAAACAACCGTGGTTATACAATGACAATACTAGCAAAACTAGCCTGAAAATGTCGGACGCCATCTTTCACAGTGATCTTGTCTCATGGATAACTATTCATAAACTTGACTAAAAAAATATAAGTTGGACAGCTATCGAAAGACAAATTAGTTCTTAATGCAATCGCTGAATTACATTTCTAAAATTATCCTTACTGTGCAATACAGGGTTCGCCAAGCGAAGCTATACCAAACAAAATGGCGGAATATGCGTTTAAAAATTTTCGACAGAACAACGATTTATCATCTTAAATATTTCTTACTATGAGGTGATCTTCCATCAGAATCTTGGGCAATGTATCCTTTCTTGGGTCTACTCTTCTTTTGGTCGAAAGATGTCCTCTGTCCGTCGAAATGCCCACTAACGTTCGACCGGGACCCCGAAACGTGCCCAGCTCTTGGATGGGCGTCACATAGAACTGCCTCAAAATCGCACTAAACGGATATAAATTGCTATAAAACGGTTTAAATTAACTACCTTATGATGTTTTTAACACCAATAACGAGTAAAAACATGACCGGCGATATATAAGTGGCTAAACAACAGCTTGGAAAGAGAGGAGGTCCAACGTCCATCCTGCGTCAGGCGCAGGGAGCAAAGGGACGGTACATCCGGTCTTTGCCGTTTTATACAGGCACTGATTGCGCAATCGACTCCATTCAAATTGTCACCACTTACTGACATCTAGAGGAAGGCGTGGGCAGTGTTTGTATCCTCATAGGATTTACAGGGACTTTAAAACTGATCTGGAACCAGAGGCCAAGATTGCTGAAATCTCACACACTGGGAGGAAAAGTGCTGTAGAATGAGTTCTGTTTCACTCAGAGACATAATTCAAACGGCTATAGAAACTAGAGAGTGTTTTCTATCCAATAATAACAATAATATGCATATTGTACGAGCAAGAATTGAGTACTAGGCAGTTTAATCTGGAGAGCAAATTATGCTAATGCGAAACAGCACCCCCTATAGTGGCAAGAAGTTAACCTATTCATTAAGAGACAAAAGGAAAATGGGGTGCCCCTCTCTCGCACGCAGGAAATATTCAGAGGACACCTGACTACTTTTGAAAAAACTCGCTCATTTTTCAAAATAAAAGCCTGAAACTATGTCTTAGGCCTGGTCACAGCCTGAGGAAGCCATTGGAAAAGGAATCTGGTTGATACCCCTTTAAATGGAGGTTAGACGGGCCAGGGAACACAGTTTTTATTTTTATTTTTTTATATCACTTCCGGGTTACATTTTCTCAGGTTTTCGCTTGCAGAATAAGTATTGTTATACTCACAGACAATATTTTGACAGTTTTGGAAACTTTGGAGTGTTTTCCATCCCAATCTGTAAATTATATGCATATTCTACGATCTGGGCCAGAGAAAATGTCCGTTTACGTTGGGCACGTTATTTAAAAAAAATATATATAAATCTGACCCCTAGCGCTAATTAAGGAATGACGGGGCCTTCCATCTCCCTCCCCCCCCCGTATCCCTGTCTTTGATCACACTGATCCAGCGCTAGCACCCCCCCCCCCCCCCCCACCCTCCTGCCATAGACCCACTACCACACCTACCTCAGCGCCTGACATACATTGACAGCCCCACTCCATTCCTGAGCCACTCATAGCAGGCGTTCCCCCACAGAACCCCCCCCAAACACACACTGCGAAATAGACACACACACATACGCTCAAGCATGTCCACAAACACACACAAGCACCCCTGAAAACACATCGGGCCCACAGACATGCGCCGCTCTCAACACTTCATTAAGAGAAGCAGTGATTGAAAAACGATCCGATTAGCTCACTATGAAGAGCGGTGTGACCGAAATAACTGTCGTTTCAACATTGAACGAGAAACAACTGTAAGTGCTTTTAATTAGAGACGAGAGAGAGAGATAGATTCCCCTCCTTCCCCAGCATGCAATGTTTGTTTTTTTTACTTTAAAAACCTAATGAAACTTTGTTGAAGTAAAAGAGTGTCAAAACATCCTTAAATGTTGTTCCATTTAGATTGACAATATTACATTTTTTTATTTTTTTATTTCACCTTTATTTACCCAGGTAGGCTAGTTGAGAACAAGTTCTCATTTGCAACTGCGACCTGGCCAAGATAAAGCAAAGCAGTGCGACACAAACAACAACACAGAGTTACACATGGAATAAACAAGCATACAGTCAATAACACAATAGAAAAAATGAAAGTCTATACAGTGTGTGCAAATGGCGTGAGGAGGTAGGCAATAAATAGGCCATAGTAGCGAAATGATTACAATTTAGCAGATTAACACTAGCAAGTAGAGATACTGGTGTGCAAAAGAGCAGAAAAGTAAATAAAAACAATATGGGGATGAGGTAGGTAGATTTGGTGGGCTATTTACAGATGGACTATGTACAGCTGCAGCGATCGGTTAGCTGCTCAGATAGCTGATGTTTAAAGTTGGTGAGGGAAATATAAGTCCACAGCTTCAGCGATTTTTGCAATTCTTTCCAGTCACTGGCAGCAGAGAACTGGAAGGAAAGGCGGCCAAAGTAGGTGTTGGCTTTGGGAATGACCAGTGAGATAGATATACAGTGGGGCAAAAAAGTATTTAGTCAGCCACCAATTGTGCAAGTTCTCCCACTTAAAAAGATGAGAGAGGCCTGTAATTACACTTCAACTATGACAGACAAAATGAGAGAGAAAAAATCCAGAAAATCACATTGTAGGATTTTTAATGAATTTATTTGCAAATTATGGTGGAAAATAAGTATTTGGTCAATAACAAAAGTTTATCTCAATACTTTGTTATATACCCTTTGTTGGCAATGACAGAGGTCAAACGTTTTCTGTAAGTCTTCGCAAGGTTTTCACACACTGTTGCGGGTATTTTGGCCCATTCCTCCATGCAGATCTCCTCTAGAGAAATAGGCTTTCTCTTTTCAACACAACAATTATTGATTTATTTTGTGACATTCTACAGTCGTGGCCAAATGTTTTTAGAATGACACAAATATTAATTTCCACAAAGTTTGCTGCTTCAGTGTCTTTAGATATTTTTGTCTACTTGTTACTATGAAATACTGAAGTATAATTACAAGCATTTCATAAGTGTTTTATTGACAATTACATGAAGTTGATGCAAAGAGTCAATATTTGCAGTGTTGACCCTTCTTTTTCAAGACCTCTGCAATCCGCTCTGGCATGCTGTCAATTAATTTCTGGGCCACATCCTGACTGATGGCAGCCCATTCTTGCATAATCAATGCTTGGAGTTTGTCAGAATTTGTGGGTTTTTGTTTGTCCACCCGCCTCTTGAGGATTGACCACAAGTTCTCAATGGGATTAAGGTCTGGGGAGTTTCCTGGCCATGGACCCAAAATATCGATGTTTTGTTCCCCGAGCCACTTAGTTATCACTTTTGCCTTATGGCAAGGAGCTCCATCATGCTGGAAAAGGCATTGTTCGTCACCAAACTGTTCCTGGATGATTGGGAGAAGTTGCTCTCGGAGGATGTGTTGGTGCCATTCTTTATTCAAGATGTGTTCTTAGGCAAAATTGTGAGTGAGCCCACTCCCTTGGCTGAGAAGCAACCCCACACATGAATGGTATCAGGATGCTTTACTGTTGGCATGACACAGGACTGATGGTAGCGCTCACCTTGTCTTCTCTGGACAAGCTTTTTTCCGGATGCCCCAAACAATCGGAAAGGGGATTCATCAGAGAAAATGACTTTACCCCAGTCCTCAGCAGTCCAATCCCTGTACCTTTTTCAGAATATCAGTCTGTCCCTGATGTTTTTTTCTGGAGAGAAGTGGCTTCTTTGCTGTCCTTCTTGACACCAGGCCATCCTCCAAAAGTCGGTGGTGCCCCGATCCCGTAGCTGAATCAACTTTAGGAGATGGTCCTGGCGCTTGCTGGACTTTCTTGGGCACCCTGAAGCCTTCTTCACAACAATTGAACCGCTCTCCTTGAAGTTCTTGATGATCCGATAAATGGTTGATTTAGGTGCAATCACACTGGCAGCAATATGCTTGCCTGTGAAGCCCTTTTTGTGCAAAGCAATGATGACGGCACGTGTTTCCTTGCAGGTAACCATGGTTGACAGAGGAAGAACAATGTTTCCAAGCACCACCCTCCTTTTGAAGCTTCCAGTCTGTTATTCGATCTCAATCAGCATGACAGAGTGATCTCCAGCCTTGTCCTCGTCAACACTCACACCTGTGTTAACGAGAAAATCACTGACATGATGTCAGCTGGTCCTTTTGTGGCAAGGCTGAAATGCAGTGGAAATGTTTTTGGGGGAATCAGTTCATTTGCATGCCAAAGAGGGACTTTGCAATTTATTGCAATTCATCTGATCACTCTTCATAACAATCAGGTGTAAATGCAAATTGCCATCATACAAACTGAGGCAGCAGACTTTGTGAAAATTAATATTTGTGTCATTCTCAAAACTTTTGGCCACGACTGTAGATGTCTAGTTTTTAAAATGTCTCTTGCTCTTCTTTCTAAATGTTTCCATTACAGTAGAATGGATGCTTCTCTTCCATGAGTGAACCGGGACTCATCAAACCCTAATACATTCCACTCCCAATCGGTCCCTCTCACGTCTTCTGCTCTCCCCTCCTTATGTGGGCCATGAGATGGGGGGTGGGGAGAGGACATGAGGCGGAGGCACGCGAGGCTCCCAGTTCCACCCAGTGAGCAAAATTAGTTGAAAGACGTATTTACAATGTCTTTTCAACTTCTTTTCAACTAAAAATACATATTTTCAAAATCTCCCAGTCCCGGCATCTCCCTGAGTGAGCTCATTTAGAGGGTAGTCCTTTAGTTTTGTTGATATTGGATTAGATGTGGTATGACTGACTGTGTCTTACTGTGTCTTTAAACCAGAACTGTGCCTAAGCTGTTGATTCTCCACCAATTGGTGGTGTTTGTGTCATTCAAAGACTCATAATACACACTAATTCCTTCATTCCCAAAGATTTGGTTATAATTTTTTACCCTAAGCCTGCTTGTTGGTTTGGCCTTTAAAATATAAATGTAATTAAAAAAGGAATATGTTATTATGATTTTTTTATACATATTATACATATCTGAACTGGTTATAAATCCATTGGCTCTGGATAAGGTTGAAGTTTTGTGTAAGTCTTAAATAATTGCAGACGTTTCATCCCCAGGTGGTTCTCTTTAAACGGCACAGTGAATTGAGCTCAGATTTGTGAAGTGTAGCCCTTAGTGGCCCCTGGTGGCCCCTGCCTTGCTGTAACAAGCGTGGGGGGCCCCTGTGGTAAGTGTTCTCAGGGGACCTCAGCTCTGATCCAGCTCTCCCTGGGGCCCAGTTAATTTCAGCTGCACTTGAGAGTCTCTCGATATTCACCACTGCTCTCCCCTCCTCCTTCCCTCGTTCTCCTGTTCTTTCCCCTCCTCCCTACTGCTCTTCATCCTCCTAAAACTCTGCAATGTAGTCAAAAAGGTGTACTGCCATGTGGGAATCAGCTGGTCTCATTACAGGCAGGTAGGGCGAGCGGTGACGGAGAGTCGGTGACAGAGGCGCAGAGATACCAAGCAAGTATAGGCCCAGGGAAGGAGGGAGCTACCCACCAACCTGCCTCGACCCCCCACCTCCCTCTCCCCCTTCCTCTCCCCTCTAGCCCCTCTATTCCTGCCCTGCGGCTCAGCTGAGGAGGGGGGGCAGTGGGGGCGCACAGATCATGCCGGGTGGCTCCACAGGAGTGATAAGAGCGAATAAGCTGTCAGCGTCGGCATTGGATGGGCCTTATTGTTCATATTTAGATGGAGGAACAATGGCGGTGTGTCAGGCGCCCATAGTTCATAATCTGCTGATGCTGACCAAGTGTCAGTGTGATCCATGAGCGTTGTGGCTCCTGAATCCTTAAGCAATCCCCCGTAGGAATGTCATGGGGGAGAGTACAAATGGGACAGCATCTGCCGGACTATAGATAGGTATAGAAGAAGGGAGGGAACGTGGGGTGAAAAGAAAAAGACATTTAAAAAAAGAGAAGAGAGGGAGAAAATAAAAGGAGTGTAGTAATGAAAGGACATTTCCTGACGATGGAGAGAAGTTTCTCATGTTTTTTCAAAGGGAGTCAAATTTAAAGCTTTTAATTGTGAGTGGGGGGGGGGGGGGGGTCAGGTCATGCTGGTGCTTCAGAGAAAGGCTAGAGCCAGACACCTGCGTGGAGAGATGGATAGATAAATGGATGGAGAGAGGGATAGATAGATGGAGAGAGGGATAGATAGATGGATGGGAGAGATGGAGAGAGAGATAGATAGATGGATGGGAGAGAGGGATAGATAGATGGATGGGAGAGATGGAGAGAGGGATAGATAGATGATGGGAGAGATGGATAGATAGATGGAGAGAGGGATAGATAGATGGAGAGAGGGATAGATAGATGGAGAGAGGGATGAGAGAGATGGAGAGAGGGATAGATAGATGGATGAGAGGGATAGATAGATGGATGGGAGAGATAGATGGATGGGAGAGATGAATAGAGGGATAGATAGATGGAGAGAGGGATAGATAGATGGATGAGAGGGATAGATAGATGGATGAGAGGGATAGATAGATAGAGAGAGGGATGAGAGAGATGGATGGGAGAGATAGAGAGAGGGATAGATAGATAGATAGATGGAGAGAGTGAGATGAAGAGGTGGGCAGAGAAAAGAGGAGAAAGAGGGACAGATTGCGAGGGGCCCTTGGCTGTAGCGCTCACAGCTGCAGGTGAGAGAGAGTTGAATGGATGTCAGATTAGAGAGGGAGCCCTCAAGAGATCCTTCCCCCACAATGAGAGCCTGATTCAGGGCAGAGACACTCAGAGAGACAGGGAGACCACTGGAGCTCACACATCTAATAACCTAAAGAACCACACCACTCTCACTGCTAAGTAGCTACACACTCTCTAAACTGTTTCAGAACTAAACTGGCTGACAACACTCGTGAGAGTGGATGCACACGCCTGTGTCACATGTTTGTTGGCGTTTTTAAATGTGTCACATGGAAAATGCCCCCCTCCAGGCATTCTTCATTTACTGTCAAAACCATTAGTCATGCATGGGGAGGAAAAGAAGAGATGGTATCAGTTACGCATGAGCTACAGTAATTAGCCCCCGTCTCTGTGTGTGTGTGTGTGTATCTCAGTGTGGAGAAAAATGTGTGTGTGTGTTTGAATGTAATATACACAATACATATAATAAAATGATAGGCAAACACGAATAATCTTTGTCAGCTTTGTTGCAAATTCTCTAAATTATGAATTATCTCTTAGGAGTCATAATTGTAATATGTGCTATGCTAATGGTGCCATTAATTTTTAGATGACATGGTTGTTAGAGAGGCGCCATGTCATGCCATTCTGATTACCTCCATGGATCCTGAACTGCCCATCCACCACCCCTCTGCGTCCCAAAACAGTCCCCTCGCATGTCCCCTCTCCCCCCACAGAGGCCTGTTGGTGTGTGTGGCAGGCCAGCTTAGGCACGTCATGTGATTTCAGCCTTTTGTTGATACTTATTGGACTGATTAAAAACAAATCCCACGATAGCAACCACTTTTACTGTCATTAATATTTATTCAATTTCTTAAAGGGAAAGTGTTTCCTTACTAGGATATGAGCGATGGATCACCACCCCTTGTCTCACTAAGCGTACGTCGCAAATGGCACCTTATTCCCTTTATAGTGCACTACTTTTGACCAGGGCCCATGGCACAAAGTAGTGCACTATAAAGGGAATAGGGTGCCATTTAGGACACATGTTAGATCTTTACCCAGCAGGCTTTGGGCTCCCAGTTGTTGCATTTGCCCGGTGTTCCGCGGGCCGCCGTGTTCCACGGCTCTGTTCAGTGTCAAGTGCAGTGGGTCGACGTCCAAGACAAACACAACAGTCTGCCAGAGTCTCCCTGCTCGCTGACAGCTACGAGGAAGGGGGAGAGCGAGGAAGAGAGAGGCCGGTCCTCTGCATCTTAAACGCCATTGACATCACTCCGAGTTAAGCCAGTCCTCCGCTCGCCGCTCCGCCTCGCTCCCCAAGGCCACGGCTCTGCCCTGTAATCAATTTTTGGATCTCGTTACAACCCCCCCTACACACAAACACACCCCACCTTCTACCCCAACGCGAACCCACCACCTAAGCACCCCCCACGGCCCACTCCTACCCTTCAAGTTAGGGCTAGACCCCAAAAATACAGCTGGTGTTTTCCAGGCTTATGTGCCTAGCTTTGTATTTACACCCTTTAGGATTCTGTCAATTTCTTCAGCTACATCACAATGCTCTCCTTTGACTTCACATTTCTAAAGATAATCCACTCCCCCACTGTGGTGTTGCATCAGTCCATTGGTAAATATCAGCCTAGAAACACAATCTGTTCAACCTTCCCCAAATGATGTTACGTGAATACATTTTCAACGATGGCAGTGTCACCTCGCCCTTCGCGGATGCCTAGATAACGGAAGTATGATTGACACAAGGCCATGTGTTAAAAAAATGTGAAGATATGTCAATTGTAAAAGGAACACTTAATCTTATACACAGGCAAAAATAGAAAGAAGAGAAAATGGAGCATGACTCAAATCTGTCGCCGAATACTAACATGTTACATCTGAGCAATACAATAGGGGCCTTATGCAGAAGCCGCCACACACTGGAAACTGATGGAAGGACCCAAATACATTTCAGGTGATGTCACATTCTGGATCGTACTGTAACTGACCTTGCTCCGCTAACATACGGGAATATAAAATAAGTATTGACACAGTTTATACTCCCAATGGTGGATGATGGCAACATGTATGAACCATTGCTTCAACCCTCAGAGACAGAGAGAAGGTCTTGCCTCAGCCGGGCGTGGCTGGCAGCAGAGGCCTCAGGCATCAGTGTGTGTGATTCACATCAGTGCGTGGGCCCAGGAGAGATCCTAGTGGAAAAACAGTGACCTTAGCCTTATGTGGTAGGCAGCTGCTCTGGGGGTCAGGTGTACGGTGTACATTTTAGGACACCCTCAGGGCTGACAATTGACTCAAGAAGGGATGAGGCTTAAAGCTTACGTACATTTTAGTCCTGCATCCTAAAATGTACACCGTACATGTGGAGGGCTCTGACTCCAGGACATAGCAACACTTGCATCAGACCACAAAACCCTGGTCCTCCGCTCTCAGGCCACTATTGAGACCACACCGAGGAGATGAGCTAGGGCCTAGTTAAGTAATACATTCAATTAAGTTATAAATTATGTTCGGCTACACGCTTCTTTCACGTAAACATTTCAATGGTTCTATAAAGAATTGAATTGTCCATGAAAATAATTCTCCACACCGATAGGATTGGTCTGAGCAATGACCTGCACCGAATCACTGATCTACAAATCACCTCGCATCCCTAAACAACTGCTCATCAAAGTGCTGAAGCTTAGGAAATCTGCCAGCGCCATGCTCAGGCCTATCCTTTCCGAACGCGAGGGGAGCCTTCTTTCTCCTTTTTAGAACACAAACAAACTCCTCCAGAACCTGTCAAGTCACCCAGAACAACATCAGCAGAGCGACACTACTTTTAATTGACAATGAAATTATGTACAGAACCATCGAAATGTTTACGTGAAAGAAGCATGCAGCGAATATAATTTATCACTTAATTGAGTTGTGTGTGAATGAAGTGACACAACGTGTCATTGCGGAGTGCAACGGGTAATTACGTGCTACTAAGTTGGATTCTGCCACGGTGAGAGTCTCACAATGCTTATATATGCCAGAGTTGGGCCCCACATATCCAAGCTGTTTTTATTTGTGAGGAACGCACCTGTGCAGAATTTTGGGGTGGTGATGTGATGGATGGCTCACAACGTGTAGCTTACATATGCAACACACAAACGCACGCACGCACACACACACACACACACACACACACACACAAACAAAGACACACACATAGTCAATTAGTGTGCTAAAAGCAACTTGTAATCAAACTGAAAAACATGTCTGTCAGAAATAACTCAATACTGACGAGAAGTATAATCATATTACCTGAGCAATTAGCGTGTTGTTGTGTCTACATCCATGTAATATACCTACCTGTAGGCTCTAGAATGACTTAACAACCATAGTGTACGTCTTGTGTTGGTTGCACTTAGGAGGAATGATATTGCTGGATTGTGAACTACACATTACCGAGGACATTGGGGGTCACACAACGAAGCATCATACATAGGCTACACTGCTAACCCAACCATTTCCTCATATGTTGTGTCCTGACCCTTGACCTTGGTCTAACCTTGTGAAACACAAAAGGGACATCAGAACACAACACACTTTAATTAATTACACTTAAAAAAGTTTTTTACATTTTATTTTTTTTTTTTTTTTAGGGGGAAGATCAGCTTAAATATTGCAGATCGATTGTGGCTTCCATCAATGTAATTGTCTGCATCATTTCCAATCCCACACATATATATATATACAGCTCTGGAAAAAGTTAAGAGACCACTGCAAAATTATCAATTTCTCTGGTTTAAAAAAAAAAAAAAATATTTCACCTTTATTTAACCATGTACAGTGGGGCAAAAAAGTATTTAGTCAGCCACCAATTGTGCAAGTTCTCCCACTTAAAAAGATGAGAGAGGCTTGTAATTTTCATCATAGGTACACTTCAACTATGACAGACAAAATGAGAAAATGATCTGGCTCTCACAGACCTGTAACTTCTTCTTTAAGAAGCTCCTCTGTCCTCCACTCGTTACCTGTATTAATGGCACCTGTTTGAACTTGTTATCAGTATAAAAGACACCTGTCCACAACCTCAAACAGTCACACTCCGAACTCCACTATGGCCAAGACCAAAGAGCTGTCAAAGGACACCAGAAACAAAATTGTAGACCTGCACCAGGCTGGGAAGACTGAATCTGCAATAGGTAAGCAGCTTGGTTTGAAGAAATCATCTGTGGGAGCAATTATTAGGAAATGGAAGACATACAAGACCACTGATAATCTCCCTCGATCTGGGGCTCCACGCAAGATCTCACCCCGTGGGGTCAAAATGATCACAAGAACGGTGAGCAAAAATCCCAGAACCACACGGGGGGACCTAGTGAATGACCTGCAGAGAGCTGGGACCAAAGTAACAAAGCCTACCATCAGTAACACACTACGCCGCCAGGGACTCAAATCCTGCAGTGCCAGACGTGTCCCCCTGCTTAAGCCAGTACATGTCCAGGCCCATCTGAAGTTTGCTAGAGAGCATTTGGATGATCCAGAAGAAGATTGGGAGAATGTCATATGGTCAGATGAAACCAAAATAGAATTTTTTGGTAAAAACTCAACTCGTCGTGTTTGGAGGACAAAGAATGCTGAGTTGCATCCAAAGAACACCATACCTACTGTGAAGCATGGGGGTGGAAACATCATGCTTTGGGGCTGTTTTTCTGCAAAGGGACCAGGACGACTGATCCGTGTAAAGGAAAGAATGAATGGGGCCATGTATCGTGAGATTTTGAGTGAAAACCTCCTTCCATCAGCAAGGGCATTGAAGATGAAACGTGGCTGGGTCTTTCAGCATGACAATGATCCCAAACACACCGCCCGGGCAACGAAGGAGTGGCTTCGTAAGAAGCATTTCAAGGTCCTGGAGTGGCCTAGCCAGTCTCCAGATCTCAACCCCATAGAAAATCTTTGGAGGGAGTTGAAAGTCCGTGTTGCCCAGCAACAGCCCCAAAACATCACTGCTCTAGAGGAGATCTGCATGGAGGAATGGGCCAAAATACCAGCAACAGTGTGTGAAAACCTTGTGAAGACTTACAGAAAACGTTTGACCTCTGTCATTGCCAACAAAGGGTATATAACAAAGTATTGAGATAAACTTTTGTTATTGACCAAATACTTATTTTCCACCATAATTTGCAAATAAATTCATTAAAAATCCTACAATGTGATTTTCTGGATTTTTTTTTCTCGTTTTGTCTGTCATAGTTGAAGTGTACCTATGATGAAAATTACAGGCCTCTCTCATCTTTTTAAGTGGGAGAACTTGCACAATTGGTGGCTGACTAAATACTTTTTTGCCCCACTGTAGGCCAGTTGAGAACAAGTTCTCATTTAAAACTGCGACCTGGCCAAGATAAAGCAAAGCAGTACGACACAAACAACAACACAGAGTTACACATGGGATAAACAAACGTACAGTCAATAACACATTAGAAAAATCTGTATACAGTGTGTGCAAATGAAGCAATGAGGTAAGGCAATAAATAGGCCAATAGTGTTTATACTAATCACATTCCAGAGGTTTTCAATGGGGTTCAGGTCTGGAGATTGGGCTGGTCATGACAGGGTCGCATGAATCAAGCCACGTACAAGGTTGTCCTGGAAGAAAACTTGCTTCCTTCTGCTCTGACAATGTTCCCCAACTCTGAGGATTGTTTTTTCCAGCAGGACAATGCTCCATGCCACACAGCCAGGTCAATCAAGGTGTGGATGGAGGACCACCAGATCAAGACCCTGTCATGGCCAGCCTGAACCCCATTGAAAACCTCTGGAATGTGATCAAGAGGAAGCTTGGTGGTCACAAGCCATAAAACAAAGCCGAGCCGCTTGAATTTTTGCGCCAGGAGTGGCATAAAGTCACCCAACATCAATGTGAAAGACTGGTGGAGAGCATGCCAAGACGCATGAAAGCTGTGGTTGAAAATCAGGGTTATTCCACCAAATATTGATTTCTGAACTCTTCCTAAGTTAAAACATTAGTATTGTGTTGTTGAAAAATGAATATGAACTTATTTTCTATGCATTTTATTCGAGGTCTGACAACACTGCATCTTTTTTGTTATTTTGACCAGTTGTCATTTTCTGCAAATATATGCTCTAAATGACAATGTTTTTATTTGGAATTTGGAAGAAATGTTGTCAGTAGTTCATAGAATAAAACAAACATTTTCATTTTACCCAAACACATACCTACAAATTGTAAAACCAGAGAAACTGATATTTTTGCAGTGGTCTCAATTTTTTCCAGAGCTATATATACTATATACAGTTGAAGTCGGCAGTTTACATACACTTAGGATGGAGTCATTAAAACTTGTTTTTCAACCACTCCACAAATTTCTTGTTAAAAAAACTATAAATTGGCAAGTCGGTTAGAACATCTACTTTGTACATGACTGTCACGTTCTGACCTTAGTTCCTTTTTTATGTCTTTGTGTTCGGGGCCCGCTGCAAGGGTCCCCAGTCCGAGGTCGGCGGCGAGGGTCGCCGCTCCAAAGGCACCACTTAAGCAGGCAGTGGGGTCCACGTCCCGCGTCAGAGCCGCCACCGTGGACAGACGCCCACCCAGACCCTCCCCTATAGGTTCAGGTTTTGCAGCCGGAGTCCGCACCTTTGGGGGAGAGGGGGGGGGGGGGTACTGTCACGTTCTGACCTTAGTTCCTTTTTTATGTCTTTGTGTTAGGTTGGTCAGGGCGTGAGTTGGGGTGGGTAGTCTATGTTCTTTTTTCTATGTTGTTATATTTCTGTGTTTGGCCTGGTATGGTTCTCAATCAGAGGCAGCTGTCGATCGTTGTCTCTGATTGAGAATCATACTTAGGTAGCCTGTTTTCCCCATTTTGGTTGTGGGTGTTTATTTTCTGTGTAGTGTCTGTTCACCTTGCAGAACTGTTTCGTTTTCTCCTCGTTGTTATTTTGTGTAGTGTTCAGTTTTCAATTAAATTATGACGAACACTTACCACGCTGCATTTTGGTCCTCTTCTCCTTCACCAGACGAGAATCGTTACAATGACACAAGTAATTTCTCCAACAATTGTTTACAGACAGATTATTTCACTTATAACTCACTGTATCACAATTCCAGTGGGTCAGAAGTTTACGTACACTACGTTGACTGTGCCTTTAAACAGCTTGGAAAATTCCAGAAAATTATGTCATGGCTTTAGAAGCTTCTGATAGGCTAATTGACATAATTTGAGTCAATTGGAGGTGTACCGGTGGATGTATTTTAAGGCCTACCTTCAAACAGTGCCTCCTTGCTTGACATCATGGGAAAATCTAAAGAAATCAGCCAAGACCTCAGATTTTTTTTTTGTAGATCACAAGTCTGGTTCATCCTTGGGGGGAGCAATTTCCAAACGCCTGAAGGTACCACGTTCATCTGTACAAACAATGGTACGTAAGTATAAACACCATGGGACCACGCAGCCGTCATACTGCTCAGGAAGGAGACACGTTCTGTCTCCTAGCGATGAACGTACTTTAGTGCAAATCAATCCCAGAACAACAGCAAAGGACCTTGTGAAGATGCTGGAGGAAACAGGTACAAAAGTATCTATATCCACAGTAAAACGAGTCCTATATCGACATAACCTGAAAGGCCGCTCAGCAAGGAAGAAGCCACTGCTCCAAAACCGTCATAAAAAAGCCAGACTACAGACTGCACATGGGGACAAAGATCATACTTTTTAGAGAAATGTCCTCTGGTCTGACGAAACAAAAATAGAACTGTTTGGCCATAATGACCGTTGTTATGTTTGAAGGAAAAAGGGGGAGGATTGCAAGCTGAAGAACACCATCCCAACCGTGAAGCACGGGTGTGGCAGCATCATGTTATGGGGGTGCTTTGCTGCAGGAGGGACTGGTGCACTTCACAAAATAGAGGGCATCATGAGGGAGGAAAATTATGTGGATATATTGAAGCAAAATCTCAAGACAAGACAAAATGGCTTAAGGACAACAAAGTCAAGGTATTGGAGTGGCCATCACAAAGCCCTGATCTTAATCCTGTAGAAAATGTGAGGGCAGAACTGAAAAAGCGTGTGCGAGCAAGAAGGCCCACAAACCTGACTCAGTGACACCAGCTCTGTCAGGAGGAATGGGCCAAAATTCAGCTTGTGGAAGGCTACCCGAAACGTTTAACCCAAGTTAAACAATTTAAAGGCAATGCTACCAAATACTAATTGAGTGTATGTAAACTTCTGACCACCTGTTTCAGTCTTCCAGAGATTTGAGAATGGGACAGAGGTTCACCTTCCAGCAGGACAATGACCCTAAGCATACTGCTAAAGCAACACTCGAGTGGATTAAGGGGAAACATTTAAATGTCTTGGAAAGGCCTAGTCAAAGCCCAGACCTCAATCCAATTGAGAATCTGTGGTATGACTTAAATATTGCTGTACAACAGCGGAACCCATCCAACTTGAAGGAGCTGGAGCAGTTTTGCCTTGAAGAATGGGCAAAACTCCCAGTGGCTAGATGTGCCAAGCTTATAGAGACATACCCCAAGGGTTTGCAGCTGTAATTGCTGCCAAAGGTGGCTCTACAAAGTATTGACTTTGTGGGGTGAATAGGTTTTCTGTTTTTTTTGTCTTATGTCTTGTTTGTTTCACAATAAAAAATATTTTGCAGCTTCAAAGTGGTAGGCATGTAAATCAAATGATACAAAATAGAAAAAATGCCAAGGGGGTGAATACTTTCGCAAGCCACTGTACTACAGCAAGGGAAATCACTGCAACACTTAACAAAGAGCTGCAGTTATTTCAGAATCGATGGCAAGGAATAAATTAGTCCTAAATATTTCTATAACTTAAAGCATTTTATTTAGCACAAATCAGTCACTAAACCCTACACCTCAACTAAATATTGTAATAAATAATGTGGAAATTGTGTGGTCAATGGGCATGTAAAATTGACAAAGATCTTTAAAATAGTTAACTGAAAAGAGATGATACATTTTACTAGTCTGAGCATTAAAGTGCTACAATAAAAACACTGAAAAGCATAATTAATATTGCCGTAAAAGGACAATAAAGTAACGTGACGAAGTAAAGACCTTTTTTACACATATTTTTAGTTGACTCTATGATACTACTAAATAAAATCTGAAATGTATTTTATTCAAACAAGTTGTCATTACAAAGAAATGCAACTTTGAATTGAAGAAAGCTTCACAACCACAAAGGAAAGTTATGCCACTTGTTTTAAAGATGGAGGACTAAGCGCAAAAACAACACTGCGACAGTATAGCTACTCTCCATAGACTAATTACTGCACCTCTCTCCCAGGCAGTCTGCGGAACTTGCACCGCTCTCCCTCTCTCTCGTTTAACACTAATCTAAACAGAAAACTGCTTTCTTCTTCAAAACACACATATTTTATTTGAATATCTGCATCTCTGCAGCAGGTGAGAGGAGTAGGCCTGATTAAAGAGGTCACTTGTGGCAATGGAAAGTGCCTGTAGTGGGGTGGCACACCTTTGGGGCCCTCTTTTAAGTGTCCTTAAATAAGATGATAAGGGTGACGGGCGAAAACGAGAGGACTTTGTCTGCTGGTATTAGCGACGTGGCTGTCTGAGTGGTGATATCTTTGAGGAGGGCTAGTGAGGCAGTAATGAGACAGGGTTGCCTTTCTCTAACCATCCTAATTAATCCCACATTTTCAGAGCCGTATAATGACTGCTCACTGACCGACGGGCAATGCTTTTTTGTAGGGATAGAGAGATGTCGAGAGGGGGAGTCTATCTCTATCCCTCCCTCTCTGTCTCTTTCTGTTCCCTCTCTTACTCTATCTTCCCCTCTCTTTTCTACACCCGCCCCTCTCTCTTTCTATCTCTGTACACTCTCTCTTTTGCTCCCTCTCCTCCTCTCCTTTCTTCTCCCGCCCCTCTCTTTTTCTCATTCTCTCTTTCTCTCTCCTCCCTTCTTTCCCTTCCGCCCCTCTCTCCCTCCCTCTCTCTCTGCCCCACCTCGTTCCTCAGTGTAATTTATTACATCTGTATCCAGACTCAACCAAAACCTCCCAGTATGGAACTATCTGTCATCTCTACATTATCAGTTAAAACACACTGCCTCCATATTGTGCTACAAGGGCTCTGGCAAATTACTATTTTTATGGGACATGATAAAAGAAATGCTGCCTTATGTTCAAATATTTTACTGTCTAGATGAGGCGGATTGAGTACATTGCTTGTGCATGTGTGCGTGCGTGTGTGTTTTTACAGATATTCCAAGAAACCTATCAGAATCAAAAACAACAAATCAATCAACATTATCACGTTCTAATTTACGAATGAAATACTGTGTATTTATTCATTTAGTTTGTTTGGCTCTACAGTATCTATGTGTCTCAATGTCACCGGTACATTTGTAATAGTGCCCCGTTCTGAGGCAATGAATGCCGGTTACACAATGATCTGTGAGATGATAAAGAGAGCAAAGTGAAAAGTCACATCCTGTCAACTCTGATGAACATATGGCTGAGATGTGAGGCCTGGAGGGCCTTCAGGGTGACAACCTCCATATACCAGCAACACACTGCACAGCCAGCACACGATGAAAGGACGAAAGACAGAAAGAAAGAAAGAAAGAAAGAAAGAAAGAAGAGCGAAAGATAGAGAAAGAGCAAACACAAAAGGTAAAGGAAAACACAGAGCAGAGGATATAATGGTAAAGTAAGCCAGTGAAGAGTTCTGACTATGAGTGCATTCCAGTGATCTTGTCCCCCTTCTCTATCTCTCTGATTTCCCAGCATGCTCCTCTTTCTTTCTCTCCCCTCAATCCTGTCTGTGTGACAGATACCCCAGCCCCAAAGTGACAGGCCCTCAAATGACTGGCGAGGAAACCAAGCATTAATTAAGTCATTGCCGGACTGTAATTTCCTTGAGAAGTGAAAAAATGCACAAGAAAAGGTTACCGAGACCTTTTCTGTGTCAAAATTACCATTCGTCATGAATATTAATGCATCTAATGAAGACAACCTTTGCTTCATCAAGAATGTTCTGGAGCAGGTGCCATGCTGATAGACTCTCGCAGGCTGTTTTTCTCCTTCAGTCGAGGGAAACTGGCACGCACGTGCATGCACATACACACGGAAGGCGCAAATAAAATTGATTATATTTGACCATGCTATCTGTGCTCAATGAAGGTGCATAAGACAACCGTCGTCAATAGCCACATTTAGGACGGTAATTTAACCCCCAACACCGCCCACCTAAAGAAAAGAAAGGCAGAAATGCAGGCACTGCATTGTGGGTCTTCTACTGGGCCTTCTCTGTCTCCTTTTCCCCACCTCTGCTTTTTAAAGGTAGTCTGGCCCAATCCTGGGCATCTTTACGAAAGCCCTCCTCCCTCCTTCTCTGCCCTCCTCCCTACTCCTCAATGTCTTTCTCTACCCCTGTCACCCACCTCTCATTAATTCAGACCTGTCACGTTGAAACACTCGTACACACACATGGACACACACACACACACCCACACACACACACACTGTCCCTTGTATCTCAGCAGAGGGTGACAGCTCTGTGCTGACTGACAGGCCCTGTGTCTGTGGTACAGGAGAACCTTCACTGCCAACACTTTTGTAAAGTGCCCCTCAACTGTCACTTCCAGAACACACATAGAGAGAGAGAGAGCGAGAGAGTTCATCTATTCACATGTCTGCTGCTCAAATCGTAAATAGCTTTCTCTCACTAATGTCTTCCCTCATCCATTATTGATTTTAATAATGATTGTATTCATGTTTTTTTAAAGCCTTAGTTTGGGTATAGGATTCGTAAGCACTGTCCTACCACCTTACCAGTCCTATTTACAGACCTGGAGTAGTGCCAGTGTGTTGTTAGCACAGGATGGTGGTGTGTTGTACGGTATGCCACTGGCCATTATGACAATATGTGGTTGTCTTGCTTTATCCACTGTAGAGGGAGGCTGACCCTGAGGGGTTCCTCACCAACTGACACCCCTTCAATGAGTGTGACTCTGGCTTGAGTTCAGATCAACTCATCAGTCTGGTTTGGATCACTGAATACAGTAGGTTGTATCACGATATATATTGTGTCCCGATATATCACAGTATAAATATTATATAATGATATATACACGTCTTTGTTTTTTCACAGGCATGTGACACTGCTTCCATTGGCTCCTGCTCCCCTTTCAATAAGATACTCAAAGACTTAAAATACTAAACAAAATGTATACTTGATATTCGTAGTGACACACCTGCATCTCTGGAAGCCGTGTGAAGTCTCAACTTTTGCCAAAGTAAAACGAGATCGGGTTTCTTACCATTGGTTGTCTGGTAGAGTCATCCTGTGTAATCAAGCTCTTACAGTACAGAGCAGTGACAAAGCCAACATCAGTCACCCGACATCAAACTCCGTTTTTATCATTTGACCACAACAGATCACTTGAAAGGAAAATAATTGGCCATTTCCGAAACACAAAAAGAAAGTTTTGCCTTTGTTCCTGGTCTTTTCCCCCCTGAATCTGCATAAGTCGACACCATACATTAGTATGAATAATACATACATATCTCGTACACAGCCACAGGAGGGGGAATTAGACGGCGCTCCATAAATAAGCTTCAAAGCCTTGTTGTATGCTTTTTGTTACACCTCGCGATAAAGGCCCCCTTTTCTTTAATCACAAACTTACCCTCACTGGTAGGCCCTTTGTTGGCGATGGCGGCAGAGCGCGCTGGAACGGCAGGCCGGATAGCGACGTGTGTATAGCGTTTACCTAATTAACACAAGGCGCACACTGGGAGTCAAATGAAAGCCACCGTAGGGGAGTCACAGCTCAGACAAAGAACAAAGCCTGCTTCCCTTCCGACGCCGCGAGGAATCAAAAATATCGTTGTTTTTTTTAAACAAACTAGATAGAACATATAATAAGTTAACAACCACCCGGGCTGACTAGCCCATTGGTTTGGATGGAAACAGCTGGGGTTTATCGGTGGACATGGGATAAAGTGATACTGGTCTCTCTTGGTGGGGGCCCCGTATCTCTCTCTTTCTGTTTCTCCCTGTCCTTCTCTGTCTCTCTATGTCTCTCTGTCTGTTTATCTCTCCCTCTATGTACACTACCAATCAAAAGTTTTAGAACACCTACTCATTTCAGGGTTTTTCTTTATTTTTTACTATTTTCTACATTGTAGAATAATAGTGAAGACATCAAAACTATGAAATAACACATTTGGTATCATGTAGTAATCCAAAAAGATTCTTCAAATAGCCACCCTTTGCCTTGATGACAGCTTTGCACACTCTTGGCATTCTCTCAACTAGCTTCATGAGGTAGTCACCTGGAATGCATTTCAATTAACAGGTGTGCCTTCTTAAAAGTTAATTTGTGGAATTTCTTTCCTCCTTAATGCGCTTGAGCCAATCAGTTGTGTTGTGACAAGGTAGTGGTGGTATACAGAAGATAGCCCTATTTGGTAAGAGACCAAGTCCATATTATGGAAAGAACAGCTCAAATAAGCAAAGAGAAACGACAGTCCATCATTACTTTAGACATGGTCAGTCAATATGTAAAATTTAAAGAACTTTGAACGTTTCTTCAAGTGCAGTCACAAAAACCATCAAGCGCTATGATGAAACTGGCTCTCATGAAGACCGCCAAAGGAATGGAAGACCCAGAGTTACCTCTGCTGCAGAGGATAAGTTCATTAGAGTTACCAGCCTCAGAAAATGCAGCCCAAATAAATTATTCACAGAGTTCAAGTAACAGACAAATCTCAACATCAACTGTTCAGAGGAGACTGTGAATCAGGCCTTCATGGTCGAATTTCTGCAAAGAAACCACTACTAAAGGACACCAATAATAAGAAGAGACTTGCTTGGGCCAAGAAACACGAGCAATGGACATTAGACCGGTGGAAATGTGTCCTTTAGTCTGGAGTCCAAATGGATTATTTTTGGTTCCAACTGCCATGTCTTTGTGAGACGCAGTGTGGGTGAACAAATGATCTCTGCATGCCTATTTCCCACTGTAAAGCATGGAGGAGGAGGTGTTATGGTGTGGGGGTGCTTTGCTGGTGATTTATTTAGAATTGAAGGTACACTTAACCAGCATGGCTACCACAGCATTCTGTAGCGATATGCCATCCCATCTGGTTTGGGCTTAGTGAAACTATAATTTGTTTTTCAGCAGGACAATGACCCAACACACCTCCAGGGTGTGTAAGGACTATTTCACCAAGAAGGAGAGTGATGGAGTGCTGCATCAGATGACCTGGCCTCCACAATACTCCGACCTCAACCAAATTGAGATGGTTTGGAATGTGCTCAGCATATGTGGGAACTCCTTCAAGACTGTTGGAAAAACATTCCAGGTGAAGCTGGTTGAGAGAATGCCAAGAGTGTGCA
This sequence comes from Salvelinus namaycush, assembly GCF_016432855.1. Classification (NCBI taxonomy): domain Eukaryota; kingdom Metazoa; phylum Chordata; class Actinopteri; order Salmoniformes; family Salmonidae; genus Salvelinus; species Salvelinus namaycush. Next base: position 42,626,247 of record NC_052311.1, on the reverse strand, counting down.
AAGCTGTCATCAAGGCAAAGGGTGGCTATTTGAAGAATATCAAATATAAAATATTTTTTGATTTGTTTAACACTTTTTGGGTTACTAAATGATTCCATATGTGTTATTTCATAGTTTTGATGTCTTCACTACTTTTCTACAATGTAGAAAATAGTAAAAATAAAGAAGAACCCTTGAATGAGTAGGTGTTCTTAAACGTTTGACCGGTAATGTACCTCACTGTCTCTCTGTCTCTGTGTCTCTATCTCTCTTTTTCTCTGTCTCTCTATATTTCTCTCTCTTCCTTTCTCTCTGTCTCTCTATATTTCTCTCTCTTCCTTTCTCTCTCTCTCGCTCTCTGTTGTTAAGGTGTTAGTCAGCAGATTCACTGTCTTGTGTTAATTGAACACAGAGGACATGTTGTTAAATTAACACAATATTTGAGGCCCACTGTTTGTTGGGTTACTTATCATGGCCCCAGCTGGGAGGGATTTTTCCAATTCCTTATCTAAGACAGAAATTAATAACGGACTTCTTATATCTCCTGTGAATTCCGATATCTCCAAAAAGTTTTGGGAAAATGGGGTCTGGCTGGAATATAATGATTATAATATCAAGTACAATTCTATTCTAAAGCCTTGTTCATATGGTCAGTTTGAAGTGACTCAAATCCAATTTTTTTTTGCATATCCGATTCGAATCTGTTATTTTTCCTGCAGTCTGAACAGCCACAAGGCACATACAATCGGATATTTCAAGCCACATTTAAAGCACGTTTGTCGGTGGATTGAAATCAGATATGCGACTTGTGTCTGAATGGTCAAATCTGGTTTATTTGCCCTCAAGTGATTTTTAGACTATCTTGTTGCTTGCTAGCGACTCTGTTGACAGTTTGACAAGAACACATGGTAGCTAAACTAGCTTGTTAATAGTTTAGAAACAAATTAGTGAATGTGGTAGAAAGCTAAACGGCTACCTAGCTAGCTAGTTGACTGCTGTGGCTAGCCAAAAAGGACTTGTTTTGAAAGTTGGATCATCTTCTCCTTTGAGGCTTTAAAAGTGTTCTTACCCTATGATTTTGAACATTCAAAACGACTGGGAAATGTCCATGGCAGGCATTGTTGTCACCTTAGCTTGCTACATAACTTCTGAGGGACAGTAGGCACTAGCACCACCACCAATCAGCCAACACACACTGCCATTACTATGACAACTAGCGTAGCCATGTCAGCTAATGACTGCTGTCTGAACACATACAAATCCAATTTGGTCAGTCAGTCAGTATTCCAAAACGAATTTGAAAAACATAACTGATTTGAGCATTAAGGGCTGCAGTGTGAACAAGGCTTATGTGTAATGAGCCAAGCCCTGCATAGTGGAGTCAGATGCTTCGTTCCCACTGTGTAGCTCCTAGTTTCTGATTGGATTGTAAACAGAGTCTATTTTAACACACATCAGCAGGTGAACACTTGTAAGGTCTTATTGGTTCCACAGCAAGCAGTGGAGAGACGATGTCAGTGAGGGAGATGAATTACACAAGGTGAGTATTGTATCAGAGGCCAATTACCACCTGAGGAGAGGTGGGCTACTACCAATTTCCACATGCTTAGAATCATCCACACATGAGCTCTGCGGCTTACAGTGCGCGATGATAAGATATGGAACAGTATTGCTACCCAAAAAGATGGAGGCAGTGCATCCGGAAACGCTGTAACAAACTCAATCCATCAACAACAACACAGAGGAAAGAGAGCCCCAGTCCAGTTAGGGGCTAACCCAAAACACAACATACAGCACTCTCAAATATACTAGGATCAGAGATAGAGAGAGAGAGAGGGTTTGGAGGGCAATTCATGTCATGTTGATTTCTCTGAACCAAGAATCCCCTCTGCTACGGCAACTGACCTCCCCTAACTCTGATGATCCCGGTTGCCATGGCGACTAGCAAAACAAGTGTGGCACTCCTGTTTTTTTTCCGTTTTGTTCCGAGGGATAGAAATAACCGTCGCCTTGAGCTCCCACGGAACCGTATTGGCAAGAAATCAATAGACTTTCCCCCACATCGCATCGGTCCAGTAGGCTGTAACATATCAATCCATATGTGCACAAACATTTCAGCGTAATCCCCTTCTCTGTGCTGAGAGAGAGAGAACGGCATATGAAATAAAAGGAGCCCAGTCTTTTTGAACTCCTCTTTTTAAACCAATCTTTGATTTTGATACTTCAAGCTGAACACAGAGTATGTGCCTGCCGTTCTGGAATGGAGTATTAGTGTTCATTTTGTTTAAATTCATTTTCTCATTACTCAGACAAGCCTTTAGCAGTGAGGGGAAGACTGAAGGAACGACGCTCTTGTTCAGCCCAGGGGCCTCCAGAAGCCATAGGGGGTCCCCACTTTGATGGAGGCCTCGGCGTCATTAAAGCAGAGACAAGCAATGGGTCAGAAACAGACCACGCTGCAGACGGCTACACTGCATTCACAGAGAGCTGGATGGATAGACAGACGGACAGGCATACAGAAAGACAGGCATACGGAGAGGCGGATAGACAGATAGACAGAGGGAGGGGGAGGGAGAGAGAGAGGGGGAGAGAGAGAGAGAACCATTTTGTATGCCTTCTCCAATCTCTCATCAAAGACATGCCAAAAAGCCAGGGTTAAAATTAAGAGTAAGAGAGAAACAGACCGAAATATATAGCTTTGGGTTAACAGAAAGCAGAAATTCATTATGTAACCCATTGGAGTTCGCTTCGAAAGTTCACTGTTAATGAAAAAAATGATGTGAGCTAGCGCTTCCTTTATGGGAATAATAAAAATTATACTGATGTACTTAAGATTTTTAATAGAATGACTGTGAACATTTAGGGAGACTGGCATATGTTCATATCAGTGAGAAGAGCAGGCTGTCCAAACAGCTGTGTGAAAAACCACCTCTGATCTAAACTACCTCTGGTCCTCAAAGGTCAAACCATATTTTTATAATAGCAGCCCGATGGCCAACTCTAAATCTGTCCATGAAGAAGGGGGAAGATGAGAGGTAGAGAAGATAACGTTTATTAATACGGTATTACACACTAATATTCACGGGTTGCACCTCCGTCACTCGGCCCGCGTCGTCGCCATTGTTATCAACGTTCCACAGATGCTGCAGCATATTGAAGTCTGACTGATGGTTAAGGCTCAGTCTTTCTGAAGGAAGCTAATGACTGTTTCCTCAACATTACAATAGTGGCCTGGACATACAATAACATCGCTAAAGTAGATTAGTAGGAAACCACTTTGCCATCATTATGATGTCGTCAAGTTACTTTAGAAAGATGGCAATGTTGCCATGAGTTTGTCAGAAATAGCTAGCAATGCTAACGTTACCGAGCTAAAATGTTGGTGATCTCCCCTCAATCTTATCTAGCTAACTAAAGTTATATTGCATCTACAGTCATTCTGGCGACGTCACAAAGATGACAGAAGCTTGTCCTACTCATTATTTGCCTCCTTTTGAAATGTCATCGTGTTGCCAAGCGACAGTAATGCACTTTAGACTAAGTCTTCATCAGCACCTATTGAGACGGCATTGATTAGAATGCTCAGATGGGCAAAATAATATTGTGACGAAACGTGCAACCCATGAATAGGGTAGAATATGTGACTTATATTTCCAAAGGAATTAGGTGCATTTGTGTGTGTGTGTGTGTGTGTGTGTGTGTGTGTGTGTGTGTGTGTAAGACGGTGTGTGTGTATGTGTGTTTAATTGTGCGTGTGTGTGTGTGCGTGCGTGCGTGCATCCTGCATGTGTTTTCTGCATGTGTGTACAGTATGTGTTTGCATGTGTGTTTGAGTATGTGTTTGTGTGCCGCCAAGTGTGTGTGGGCGTGCAGTTATGCGTGTTTGTGTGCGTGTGTGTCCCGAGTGCTCCTGTTGTCAGTAGTGATTTCTGAAGGGTTGTCTGTGTTCCTCGGCCATGATGAGACCGTCTCTCTCTGACATGATCTGTTCTGTTAAGGTCAAGCCCCACAGAATGTCAGAGATGATGACACGCACTCACAGCCTTTATCTAATCCTTCCATTTTCCTTTTTCCTTCTCTGTCTCCCCTCTCTCCCTCCCTCCCCTCAGTCACTCACATAAACCCCATGAACACACACATCCACCCTCCCCAAGTGTCATGGGTCTTGTGTCTGTGTGCCTGTGTATGTCTGTGTGTCTCTATTTCTGTCTTGTCTGTCGCTGTGTGTATAACCTATGTAGGGAATCATCCTCATTCAGGGTACCATTTTGTAAGGAAGTTTCCTATCTGTAAAAAAAAAATTACAAATTAAATGTTTGATGATAATATGGCCTTAAAGAGATAGTTCACAATTTTTTTTAAATTACATATCGTTTTACTTACCCCGTAAGCAGTCTATGGACAAGGTATGACAGCAATCCAAGCATTGGTTAAGTTTCCCTGGCACTTTCCTAGCAGTTTTCAAATGCTAACATTTTAGGATTTATGGCACAAATCACATACAAATCCTGGTTCCGATATTAGCATTTTAAGCACATCATGTTCAAATCATATATATGAATCTTTTGAGCTACACAATCAATTTGAGATACTTTTGGATTATTTGGACATGATGCACGAAGAATGTTAGTATCGGTGCCAGGATTTGGGATTTGTGCCACAATTTTTTATATTTTTTATTTAACATTTATTTAACCAGGTAGGCAAGTTGAGAACAAGTTGTCATTTACAACTGCGACCTGACCAAGATAAAGCAAAGCAGTGCGACAAAAACAACAACACAGAGTTACACATGGGATAAGCAAACGTACAGTCAATAACACAATAGAAAAATCTGTATACATTATGTGCAAATGAATAAATAGGCAATAAACTATGGCAATAAATAGGCCATAGTGGCGAAGTAATTACAATTTAGCAATTAACACTGGAGTGATAGATGTGCAGATGAGGATGTGCAAGTAGAAATACTGGTGTGCAAAAGAGCAGAAAAAGCTGATGCTTAAAGTTAGTGAGGGAGATATATGTCTCCAACTTGATTTTGATTTTTGCAATTCGTTCCAGTCATTGGCAGCAGAGAATTGGAAGGTTCTTTGTAAATGACATTGCTAAAGTCAAGGATTGGTAGGATAGTCAGTTTTCCGAGGGTATGTTTGGCAGCATGAGTGAAGGAGGCTTTGTTGCGGAATAGGAAGCCGATTCTAGATTTAATTTTGGATTGGAGATGCTTAATATGAGTTTGGAAGGAGAGTTTACAGTCTAGCCAGACACCTAGGTATTTATAGTGGTCCACATATTCTAAGTCAGAACCGTTCAGAGTAGTGATGCTAGTTGGGCGGGCAGGTGCGGGCAGCGATCGGTTGAAGAGCATGCATTTCGTTTTACTAGCAATTAAGAGCAGTTGGAGGCCACAGAAGGAGTGTTGTATGGCATTGAAGCACATTTGGAGGTTTGTTAACACAGTGTCCAAAGAAGGGCCAGATGTATACAGAATGGTGTCGTCTGCGTAGAGGTGGATAAAAAAAAATCACCCTCAGCAAGAGCGACATCGTTGATGTATACAGAGAAAAGAGTCGGCCCGAGAATTGAACCCTGTGGCAACCCCATAGAGCCTGCCAGAGGTCCGGACAACAGGGCCTCCGATTTGACACACTGCACTCTATCTGAGAAGTAGTTAGTGAACCAGGCGAGGCAGTCATTTGAGAAACCAAGGCTGTTGAGTCTGCCGATAAGAATACGGTGATTGACAGAGTCGAAAGCCTTGACCAGGTCGATGAAGACGCCTGCACAGTACTGTCTTTTATCGATGGCGGTTATGATATCGTTTAGGACCTTGAGCGTGGCTGTGGTGCACCCATGACCAGCTCGGAAACCGGATTGCGTAGCGGAGAAGGTACGGTGGGATTCGAAATGGTCGGTGATCTGTTTGTTCACTTGGCTTTCGAAAGACTTTAGAAAGGCAGGGCAGGATGGATATACGTAGGTCTGTAACAGTTTGGGTATAGAGTGTCTCCCCATTTGAAGAGGGGGATGACCACGGCCACTTTCCAATCTTTAGGAATCTCAGACGATACGAAAGTGAGGTTGAACAGACTAGTAATAGGGGTTGCAACAATGGCGGCGGATAATTATAGGAACAAAGGGTCCAGATTGTCTAGCCTATCTGATTTGTAGGGATCCAGATTTTTCAGCTCTATCAGAACATCAGCTGTCTGGATTTGGTTGAAGGAGAAGCGGGGGGGGGGGGCTTGGGGCAGTTGCTGCGGGGGTGCAGAGCTGTTGGTCGGGGTTGGTGTAGCCAAGTGGAAAGCATGGCCAGCCATAGAGAAATGCTGGTTGAAATTCTCGATTATCGTGGATTTATCGGTGGTGACAGTGTTTCCTAGCCTCAGTGCAGTGGGCACAAATGCTAAAATGTTAGCATTTGGAAACAGTGCCAAAGCATGGATTACTGTCATACCTTGTCCATAGACTGCTTACAGGTTAAAGAAACCAATGTGTCATTTGGGTAAACTATCCTTTTAAGATAGTGGGAGACACGTTTTGGAGGGAACTACTATAGGTGAAGTCATAGTCAATTTAATTTAGAGAAATTCAGATTCATTGTGATCGCTATCTTTGTAAATTAATTAATGGACAAAGAAGCAGTGTATTTTTGTTTCCTTTTCACCTTTTCACAGACGGTATAGGGGATCTTTGAAAGTGAATGTACTTCTGTTATTTCTAAATGGAATCAAATTTATTCAATTAAGCTGCCATAAGAAATAATGTTATTTACACTTCATGAGATTACCTGGACTTAATTTCCAGTTTTTTTATTTTATAATTGACAAACAGCATGTGCGTTTTTAACTAAGCCTTTTATTATGTGCACAGTTGAACATGTCATCAGCTAATCTTTGAGTTTTTTTCCCTCCTACGCTTCTCTTTTATTCTCACTGTCTCCGTAGTCAAGCCTTATTGAATTAGTACTTCTCTGCAGCTCAAACGACAAACCTTTTCAATCAAGCCTTCTGGATGATGGCGAGGTTTCGTCGACATTTGTTGATATCTTGTCCAACAACATATCCTACACACTTCATGAAAGAAATTCTCTGTTTGGAATATTTTACCTGTTTCTTTTGCTAATAAAGCTAAACGATGCTTGCCTTAAGATGCAAGAAGTCTTCCCTCGTATCTATTCAAGCTGCCATGTTCCTCTCACTTCTGACTTGAGCACAGTTTAGCGGGAAAATAACAAAGAAGATGGAGAGATAGTAAGGAACGGAGGAAAATATAAAGAAGAGCAACACTTGACGGTAACTGGTTGAGATTAGCGCCTTAGGGGTACAGCAGTGGCTGTGATTCGGATACGGCACCCCCAGCTAAACGCTGAAGGCCGCCTTGCCTAGAGGAACCCACGTTCACCCACAGGCAGTCAAAGATTGTTTTCTTTCTTACCAGAGCTTCCCTCCTTCCTCTCTCCCCCTTTCCCTTCCTCTCTCTCCTCCCCACAGACACCTGTCATATCCAATGTCAAAACTCCAGAGAAAGGAAAAGACAACGCAAAGAATAAACAAAGGAAACATGCTTTTTAAGACAGCACCCTGCATACAGATCTGTGATGGATCGGATCTTGTAGAAGGCCTATATTTTATATCATAAGCTCTAACCCAATGCATGCCCAATACAAACACACTGCTCAGGTGCATGTCCCAGCTTTCTCAATGTAGCTTTTATTAATGGGGCTCCGGAGTGGCACAGCGGTCTAAAGCACTGCATCTCAGTGCTAGAGGTGTCACTACAGACCCTGGTTTGATTCCAGGCTGTATCAAAACCGGCCGTGATTGGGAGTCCCATAGGGCGGAACACAATTGGCCCAGTGTCGTCCGGATTAGGGTTTGGCCGGGGTAGGGCGTCATTGTAAATAAGAATTTCTTCTTAAACTGACTTGCCTAGTTAAATAAAGGTAAAAATGGAGACCAATAATGATGGTTTAAAATTATATCACCCTGGATTCTATGCACTTCTTTTCACTTTCTCTCTCTCTTTCTATCTCTCTCCATCCCTCTCTTTCTCTCTCTCTCTCTCTCTCTTTCAGTCTCTTATCTCTTTCTCTATTTCACTCACACTCTTTCTCTCTCTTTCTCTCTCTCTTTCTTTTTCTCTCTCTCTCTCTTGTCAGGCCATCGCTAACTGATACTGCAGTCGTACTTTGTCAGAACAATTGCAGGTACACAAACAAAAGTAATGATTCAAATGTATTCATGATTTTTTAATAGTGAATCTGTTCTCTAGTTGAAGTTGGACCACTGGTTTTGACATGATTGGACGTTTGGACGACCCTTGTGTTAGCCCAGGAGGTGGTGTCGTAGCCAATGGGGGGCAGAGGACAGCACAGAGAGTAATGCCTGTTACATGCCATCAGGTTCAAAATAAACATTTAATCCTTTCCCCCCTTGTTTCACCTGTTATGTTTTTCTCCATTTTAATTCCTTTTATTTGTTTGTTTGTTTGTCGACCTTGCCATGTCAGGTGACCTTCCTGCATCCACAACCGACAAAAAAGAAAACCCTGACATTTCTGTTGGTCCTTGAGAGAAAAAAAAGCAGAACAAATGCCCTCAGATACATTTACTCAGAAATAAGTGTGCCTTGAACGCCCGTGCCTGTCCAGGTCCTCGGCCACCATTGCCAAAGAAGTGTCAGCAGTGTCGTGACAACTTCAGCGACTGCAGTGTGAGATGTGACCCCTGGCCGGAGAGGGGGGGGCTTTGTCCCCCCAACCACCCTGGATTCTGACAGATGTCATATACCTCCTCCGTGGGCGCCTTCTGTTTCCTGCTCACCTTTCTCCATCCTGCAGCGTTAGGTCTCCTGTCGTCGCCGCGTCAAAGCCTCTCCCAGCACGCGCGCGCACGCGCGCACACACACATACACACACGTCCCTGCTCAGGTGCTGCAGACACTTAGAGCTACACAAATTAGGGATGGGATGGAAAAACAATAATGACGAATTCATTTGCCTTGGGTTACAATGACGAGGAAGTCCTTAGGAAAGGGAGGAAAGGCGGGCCTTCGCTGCAGTGCTAGTTCAATTGTTTGCTGTAATAGAGTCCATATTTGTCTCTTTTGTCTCATGCTCTGTGTGAATCTCTCTAGAGGCAAGGCTGGCTCACCATGCTCGCTCAAGTCTGTTACTCAAAATCTCTGTCTAGGAGAGATGATTATGCTCTTATAGTATTTGTTAAAGGATTCCTTTCTGAGGGAGATTGCCTGGTATTTAAGCATACCTCTCGTACTACCAAGTGCTTGTTCTGATATTGCTCAATATCCTTGTATCCTTGACAGTGACGCCACTCCTTGACAGACTTGAAGGACTCCCACAGAAGGAGATTCTGTCGTGTTACATTGTGTTACACTATTGCCTGAGTACGTCAATGGCCTACCACACGAATAACAGACATAACAAACCATAACACCTCATGGAATTAGATCTCCATAAGCATTTTGCCTGGCTGCCCCGTAGGGGATTGTGTATCACTGAACCAAATAGACTCTTGGATGGAATATGTACTCTCAATCTGATCATAGGCGGAGATATCGTTCACTTCTCACTCCAGAACCACACACTTCTGTGAAAACAGAGGGATTCTGTGAGTAATCCATCGATCAAAGTGACGGCATGGTGGAGTGATGGATATTGTAATTTCCGCGTTATATACAGGTGCAGGGTCGATGGATGGATGACGACTAACGGACGAGACTGTTTCCACCGAACAGTAAGCTCACATCTTTGTCCCCAGCTTGGCTCCGGTATGGCGAAGGAGACGAAGAAGACGAGGAGCAAACAAAAAATAAGAACAAGGGTCGATGGATGGATGACGACTAACGGACGAGACTGTTTCCACCGAACAGTAAGCTCACATCTTTGTCCCCAGCTTGGCTCCGGTATGGCGAAGGAGACGAAGAAGACGAGGAGCAAACAAAAAATAAGAACAAGAACAGTAACAAGAAGAAGACAGCTGGTAGCCTATAGAGCGCTTTTTATTGGATGTCGCCGTGCTGTGCATGCTACCTTCTTCAATACCTCATATAAGAAAGTTGAGACAATATGTGAGTCCTGAGGTGATGTAGATGTTGTTAACAACACGATGTCTTCTCTCTTCTGGGACCTACAACAAGTAGTCATTTCTCGACAACCCTCAGCATCCCTGCCTCACCTCATTTTCACACAATCTGTTTGTTTCTCACATTCTGTCATTGCTATCACCTCCATAATTATCCCTTTGTTTTTACTTCACTTCAAACTTCTTTCACCACGATTTACCACAAAACACCATCCACTTCAGGCAACATTTTAGGGCCCAGTTTCCTGGAGCTTGATTAAACAAAAACAATTTAAAACATCCAGATCATAATGACCCCCCCCCCCCCCCCATTGGTTCCTCATTTGTTTTAAAAGGACAGGGAGGCAATATCTGAAGAACTTCTGAGCTAGCGTATGATGCTAGCACCTTTAGCTCCTGCAGTAGCTATCGTGACTGCTTGTCCCGGTTTAAAAAAAATAAAACCTGGTGGTTGTCTGTGCGTTCTTAAATCAACATCTCCCTCCGTCCTCTCACAGTGCCTTCACTCCCCCGACATACTGTAGCTCATGTTAAACGGTTTCACTGTACTAATTGGCTGATGTCAACGCTGACATGATGGTAAACTCACTGAAACAAATGCAAGCTCGCTAAACTGATGAGAGGAGAGAGAAAAAAACTACGAAAAAGAAGAGATGTCAAGAAAAAAAAAGAAGATTTTCTGCTTTGAACGTTCTGCTTTTCTAAATGTAGCTAGCCTACCTGATTCATTGAGTAGGGAGAGACATCATTTCTTCTATATGACTTCATCGTTGATGGAACCAAGAGAAGGGGTTCCATTGCATTTATGATACAGGCAACACAGTACTTATCTTATGCTTCCAGTCCACCTATTCACCATTGACATTGACCATATAGTTATAGTTTTTTCATAACGTCAAACACTTTAGCATAAAACCTCTCTTCCTCTCTGTCCTTCTCACTTCATCTCTCGCTCTCTCGTTCTCCATCCCTCCCTCCCTGTCGGAGCTTGTCCCCCTGGCCATCTGTCATACCATGTTTATGGTCCCTTTTGCTTTTGTGTCCTGATGACCACTGTCACCGGGAGGTTCCCATTACCGATGCGCCCTGATGAACGATGTCGCCCAGATGCCTCGCTGCTGACACCCCAGTGTCCTTGGCTTCAGTGGCGTTTGGCGGGTAAAGAATGGGGACAGGGGGACCTGGTGTTTGAGCTAACTGAGGACCTGTCCGTCATTCATAGGGGTGGGATGGACTGGGTGTTTTCGATCTTTACGTCTGCAGTGGAGAGACACTGACCGATGAAATTGTGACGCTGTCATCCATCCACTGTATGAGTACTTACTGCCCTTGACTTTCACCTGTACGCATGACATCAGACACAGTGATCGTAGGCTAGCCTTTCCGGACGGTACAGGTTGCACTGTGTTGTTACCTGGCTCAGGTTTGCTACTTTGCATATTGCCACCAACATCAGATACATTTGGATATGTTTGTTTTCTCTACTACTCATATCATATGACCAATATGCATTTGACTGGTGTGTGGTATTGAAATGCAATCTGAACAGTACTTAATACATATATAGTACGTTTATAGGCACCTGGATGTTTTTCATTCACATTTGAGATAAAATGGGAGGAATAAAGACATTGATTTGGAACGGGAAATAACATGCGGGAGGAATCAATACATGCATTTATAGTATACCATCACAGGAACATTCGGCCTGTACAAAATGAAACCTCATTTAATCAGTCAGGCCTCCCTTTCCTTTTGGCACCCTCCCCTCCTCTCTCTCGCTCTATTTTTCTCTCGAACTCAGTGAATGTCTTCACTGGGCAGTGGAACTGCTGATGAATTCTTAAGCAGATCACACTGATAATTGTATTTCATGACCGTCAGCTGTGCGAAGGCTGTCCTGGAAGGAGGGTGACTGCCAGCGCACTGGGGATCTATTTGTGTCGTCGCCGTGTCTCCCTGTTACATCCCCCCCACTGTAAAACCCCAATCACCAGGGATGTGCTTACTGTCTTCAGCCTCGAATTACTCAATCAGGAGGACACATTTATTGATGACACCTTTATTACAATTAATCAGGGGAACTTGATTAAGAAAGTTATTCCTCCTCCTTAGTGAGACTTGAGTGGCGCGGCCGCATATTCTAATTTATGCCCTACTGAGTCCTTGTGACCCTGACAGACAGACAGACAGATTGCCAGCAGTACTGACGCATGCACACACACAAACTGCTAGCCTACACTCTTCGAAAACAAGGTGCTATCTAGAACCTAAAAGAATTCTTTGGCTGTCCCAATAGGAGAACCCTTTGAAGAACCCTATTGGGTTCCATGTAAAACCCTTTCCCAGAGGGTTCTTCATGGAACCCAAAAGAGTTCTACCTGGAACCAAAAATGGTTCTCCTATGGGGACAGCCTAGGGAAACCCTTTATTTGTAAAAGTGAACCATAAAAAATTTGAGAAGTACAAAATAATGACATTAGTATGGAAAATGCTCGCAAGAGAAACCTTGAGAAATGTAATAATGTGTCCCTGAACAAAGGGGGGGGGGGGGGGGGGGGGGGTTAAAATTACAAGTAACAGTCAGTATCTGGTGTGGCCACTAGCTGCATTAAGTACTGCAGTACTTAATGTACATCTCCTCCTCATGGACTTCACCAGATTTGCCAGTTCTTGCTGTGAGATGTTACCCCACTCTTCCACCAAGGCACCTGCAAGTTCCCGGACATTTCTGGGGGGAATGGCCCTAGCCCTCACCCTCCGATCCAACAGGTCCCAGACGTGCTCAATGGGATTGAGATCCGGGCTTTTCGCTGGCCATGGCAGAACACTTACATTCCTGTCTTGCAGGAAATCACGCACAGAACGAGCAGTATGGCTGGTGGCATTGTCATGCTGGAGGGTCATGTCAGGATGAGCCTGCAGGAAGGGTACCACATGAGGGAGGAGGATATCTTCCCCGTAACGCACAGTGTTGAGATTGCCTGCAATGACAACAAGCTCAGTACGATGATGCTGTGGCACACTGCCCCAGACCATGACGGACCCTCCTCCTCCAAATCGATCCTGCTCCAGAGTACAAGCCTCAGTGTAACGCTCATTCCTTCGACGATAAACGCAAATCCGACCATCACCCCTGGTGAGACAACCGCGACTCGTCAGTGAAGAGCACTTTTTGCCAGTCCTGTCTGGTCCAGCGACGATGGGTTTGTGCCCATAGGCGACGTGATGTCTGGTGAGGTGAGGATCTGCCTTCCAACAGGCCTACAAGCCCTCAGTCCAGCCTCTCTCAGCCTATTGCGGACAGTCAGCACTGATAGAGGGATTGTGCATTCCTGGTGTAACTCAGGCAGTTGTTGTTGCCATCCTGTACCTGTCCCGCAGGTGTAATGTTCGGATGTACCGATGCTGTGCAGGTGTTGTTACACGTGGTCTGCCACTGCGAGGATGATCAGCTGTCCGTCCTGTCTCCCTGTAGCGCTGTCTTAGGTGTCTCACTGTACGGACATTGCAATTTATTGCCCTGGCCACATCTGCAGTCCTCATGCCTCCTTGCAGCATGCCTAAGACACGTTCACGCAGATGAGGAGGGACCCTGGACATCTTTCTTTTGGTGTTTTTCAGAGTCAGTAGAAAGGCCTCTTTAGTGTCCTAAGTTTTCATAACTGTGACCTTAATTGCCTACCGTCTGTAAGCTGTTAGTGTCTTAACGACCGTTCCACAGGTGCATGTTCATTAATTGTTAACGGTTCATTGAACAAGCATGGGAAACAGTGTTTAAAACCTTTACAATGAAGATCTGTGAAGTTATTTGGATTTTTACGAATTACCTTTGAAAGACAGGGTCCTGAAAAAGGGACGTTTCTTTTTTTGCTGAGTTTATTTCTATGCAATACAACATGAGTAAAAGTAACATATTATTATATATTTTTTTTTTAAATATCGGAAAGTCACCTGTTTTTACCTTAACTTACAGTGTTTGGGTGTGTATCGACTAATTAGTTCAGTTTTTTTTGTAACAGGGGGAGGAGTGATGGTGGTTGAGGGGTCTGAGTGACTCTTAGTAACTGAGAGTGGACCTGAGCCATGACAGAGTCAGTCACTAAGGCACCAGGTTATACCAAACCACACCGTCAGAATGATGTCTATGTTAGGTGTGCCAGTATAGGAACATGGATGGCAGAGCCTAAAGTTACACTGAGGTTGATTGAATATATAGAGTACCCAGCTGATCAAATTGATTTGATGGATTACAACACTGGCATTTCACTAAACTGTTGACAGTATTTTCAATGTATTAATTTAATCAACAATTATATGGTTCAATTGAATTGAAAGCAAAGCTGTAAAAGGTCACAGATCCCATTTTGGTCGTGTATCCGAAATGCACAAAGCACAGACCTCTGGCAAACCAAGTATCACAACTATTCATGACATGCACTTTTGGACATTTATTTTAGATTTGAACTTTTCTCACATAATTGTTGTGGTTGTTTCACGTTTACCATAGTATAATCTTTCCAATCTTACGTTTAGGGTTTAAGGGCTATACGCAGGTTAAAGGTGGATGTAATATACTGCATCTCAAAAAACACAACTATAGTCTAAGCAATAAAAAATAAAAATATTCTCAAACTACGTTGAGAAACACTACACTTTTCCAAAACATGTTTGTCACTCCACCAACATTTGTCATATACCTCAGAAGGTGACTACAACAGGTATGGGTCTATATGATTTGTTAGGAGCCCGCTAACAGCTACAAGCCAATTAAATAAAATGAGTTGTTTTCTCCAGGTTGTCCTGTGCTTTTAATTGGACTGTGAATGCGCACTAATCATGGCTGCTTACAGGTGGGCCCCGGAGGACCAGAGTGAGGCCTCGGTTGGTAATTGAAGACAGATACACATTGACAGTCCGTACCTCTATCCAGAGTGTGCGCGTAATAGTACTCAAGCATGGTAAATTCAAGTGAACATTTGTATCACCTCTCTCACCTTTGTGTGACGAGCGTGTGAGAGCATGCTCTTGCATTAGAATGACGGAGTGAACAATACATTTTATGAGCGGTAAGAGCATCGGCCTTAACAATAGCTTTCAGGCTGCTCACATTCATTCATGCTGCACAGTGGCACTGTTATCAAACACTTACAATGATGGGTGCAGAGACGGATCATTTGATTCATAGATTTAACAAAGAGGACCTTAAAATAAAAATACTAAAGATAGTAAGAACCAATCTACAAAAATACACTGTGTGCATTACACAGACCACTTCTCTCTTGGAACAAATATGGGTGTGTGTATGTGTGTGTGTGTATGTGTGTGAGACACACTGGTGCAGGTTCAAATGGCTTCAGGCTGGTGGGTATGTTTCTGATTTCCTGAGCTGCCTGCCTGGCGAAGGTAGCGGCTTTGCATGCTGGGGTCACACCTGTAACGCATTTCACACTGAGATCTTTTTTGAGTGGCCACCTGGAGGAGGATATTGCATGTTCACAGTGCATGAACACACAGACGTCCCTCCCAGGTGGAGACAGGTGTTTGTTTTTGTGTTCCTAGGCTTGATACATAACGTATTGTCTTAGAGATGTTTTAATGACCTTTTCTCACTTCTTAAAAAAAGGCCACAGAATAACACCCCCACATTAACTTGTAAATAGTTTTAGAATTAATATGGAAAATGTAAGATAAGGCATTTCTCCATGACGACTGTATCTCACCTAGTATCCCATCTACCCTCACCTCTAATATAGGCGACAACATGATATTTAGCTTAAAAGGGTTCGATATTTAAATGAGAAAAAAATGAAATTAGTGAATTGGCTTAAGAGAATCCAAAACATCAAGTGGAACCTTATCCTCACGGTAACAACAAAGAAAGAAAGAAGAAAGAAAAATGTAGGCCTACCTCAGAGGGCATTCCACAATACATTCAATATAAGTGGGTTTCTGCTTGTTGTGGGAAAAACGAATGGTATTTTCAACCC
This sequence comes from Salvelinus namaycush, assembly GCF_016432855.1. NCBI lineage: Eukaryota > Metazoa > Chordata > Actinopteri > Salmoniformes > Salmonidae > Salvelinus > Salvelinus namaycush. The sequence continues at coordinate 42,610,170 of NC_052311.1, read as the reverse complement.
CAAGTTCTGGTTAGCTGGACTAATTTTTTATTATGGGAAGCTTGGGGCATGTGAATGGAAAGACGGATGATATGAACACTGTTTCTGTCAGCCACAAACATGCTATAAAATACCAAGCACACCTGATGCTGCATTCAGTTCTGACAATTTTATACAGATTTTACTAAAACAAAACACAATAAAATGTGATTCTAAAATCAAGAATGTAAGATAAATAATGTAATCTAGATATGAGTGTTAATTACATATGTGTTATTACTCCTCAAAATTAGCCATTTTAAAACGTACTGTACATCTACAAGACATTGAGAAATGTACAATCTTTTCAGTTGATTTAAGATAATTGATTAATTATATGAATGAGTAATCTGTTTATGTATACTGTACGTGTGTGTGTGTGTGTGTGTGTGACTAAACGGGTCAATTGCTCTGGGCATGCTTAGGCCTATATTCCAAAAGTATGACAGAGGTTTAAACTGGTAACACTAAATGTGATCATTATGCAATATTGTCCTCAGCTGTGTAAACAGAGGAACAAGTGCAGCTGATATGCTGGTACATTGTCTGGAGTGCAGTAAGCATGCGTAAGCTGTGGACAGTCAATGCAGCCACAGGTCTAGTTACTGTAAACACAAATGTTAATATGATTACATTTTAGTTTGCTCTAGTCTTGAGCACAGAGCAATTAAACAAGTGAGTGTGTGTGTGTGTGAGATAGCACGAGAATGAGGGAGGCATTTGGTCTAGAGGGGTACAGCATTATTTTCTTGAGATAACCTTTGTTGTTAACAGCAGCAATCTTCACTCTACAAGTATTATCCCCATTTATTGGGACTTTGTATTGAATAAAGTAAAGCTAATCATTAAAACATTAAACGAGGAACTGTCTCTAACAGAACAACATTTTAGTAATATCTACATTTATTCAGGTGAAATAAACTGTTCAAAAATATATTAAATTCAGAGTACTGTAGATTGTCACAGTTCGGGTAATTTGCCTTCAACATATATACTTACATTGTTCATTTCAATGTACATACATATATTAGATGATGTATTTTCATTGTTCCTTTCATTGTACATACATACATTGTACATACATTTGATTCGAGAATTGAGAATTCCAGTGCATTCACATTAAGGCAAATCACAGTTTGCTGTCCAGCGAGGGTGGAGTCACCTCAACCACCACCTTTCCCACGTTGTTCCCAGCATACATGTAGTCCACAGCCCTAAAGACGGACTCCAGTCCCACGAAACGGCCCTCGGGAGCCATGTCGCCACAGTCCACTTCACACACCAGCTTCCCCTTAGCAAACATCTGCATCATGCTTCCCATCGCCTCCTTGTAGTCAGACAAGAAGTGAGGTAGGAAGAACCCCCTCACGCTAGCTGACTTCTTGAGCAGCTTCATGGGCAGAGTCCCTCCTTTAACAGTTGGGACCCCTGATGCCGTTTGGTACCCTGAGATGAATCCGATCACGATCAGCCTACCCTTATTGGCCAGATTGTTGACCGCCATGTCAAAAATTCTGCCACCTATGGACTCGTAGACTACGTCCAGGCCTTGTGGGTACTCTTTGCGCAGCGCGGTGCTCAGGTCCTCGGACGTGTAGTTGATGGGCCTGTCGCAGCCAATGGTCTTTAAGAAGCCAGCTTTCTCGTTGGAGGAGCAGGTGCCCACAACGTGGCAGCCGGCCTGTTTGGCGAACTGCACAGCAAACTGTCCCGTGCCACCGGCAGCGGCCGTCACCAGCACCGTCTCGCCCTTCACCAGGTCGCCAAGCCGCTTCATGGCGATATAGGCCGTGGCACCACTTAACAGCAGGGTGAGGAACTCTGGCTTCACCGCGGGTACGGGTACGGTCTTGATCATGGGTATCACCGTGTACTCCGCAAAGGCCCCATCGGCAAAGTAGGCCACGGTGTCGCCAATGGTGTAGCGGGCGCTGGCACTCAGGCCGGGTCCGACCACCTCGCCAATGCCCTCGAACCCGGCGTCAAACGGTGGCTTCACCGTAGGGTCGTAGCGGCCTGCTGACTAGTTGATGTCCGAGGCATTGATTCCAACAAATCTGCATGGAATGGAACAGAGAAGGAAAAATATACGTGAATGACAGTTCAGAATGAGTAACAATTGTTACATAGCATTAAAATCAATTAACGTCGGTATAGGATACTTTAGTGATGTTCTTCCGTCGGAATTTTGATAATAACATGATAATGTAGTCGGAATTTTGATAATAACATGATAATAGCTCATGTTATAATAACATAAGAGGAGCACTTCGGAATGCCTACAGTCATGTCTGCGAAGGTCAAGATTCCACTTCCATTCTCTAGGAAATATCTGCAACATCCTTCGTGAAGGAAACATTGGTTTGTTTTGGCAATGATTCCATTTTGTCTTGGAAAAAACATCCACCTTACACTGACAGGACGAGGTTGGTATCACAAAACACATTGCATGATGTCATGAGTCATTGTCTTGAGAGACACACAAGAACAAACTGCACTTTTAAATCTTGTATATTTATTTGCCACGACATGAAAAAATACTACTGTTTTCATCTCAGCTGATGACATGGAGAGAGAAAAAAATCATTGTGTGAAAGAAATGTATAAATAAATAATTTTCTATCCTCCAGAAGAATCCTTGTTGCGACTCATCATTGTGCATGTCACATTTGCATTTTTAGCACTTAAATGTAACAGCCCGGTTTAGTTACAAATAAATGTCTCCAATTAAATATAGGAAAACATCTAGGTGTGACTATACATTTACATTTACATTTAAGTCATTTAGCAGACGCTCTTATCCAGAGCGACTTACAAATTGTAAAGTTCATACATATTCATCCTGGTCCCCCCGTGGGGAATGAACCCACAACCCTGGCGTTGCAAGCGCCATGCTCTACCAACTGAGCCACACGGGAGCCACACACTATACTTTCCGAATTGCTTTTGCAGCCCTTCTGAATTATTCCATACCAGTAAAGATTTGAACCTGAATCTCTCATAATGGACCAACAGCACTGAAACACCATGCATTAAAGAAGAGCAAGTTCAAAGGTCAAAACTAAAATGAACTGGGCTGATATTCTTAAAGATGCTTGATTTAAAAATGTGCAACTTTGAATGCACAATAATCTCGGTCACTGAAACATGATAGTAATGCATATCTCAATTTAAACTCAAAACTAGTCTAACAAATTCGGGTTAATAATGCATAAAAGAAGGCTATATGTGCAATTACAGTAGGCTGTTGTGCAACTGTATTCCCACCTCAGAGAATTGAACCAAGCAGGCCTTATACAATACAAGGCCGACATAGGCCTAAATGCGGCATCACAGATATTTCTGCTAATTCCGAGCTCTGCATTGAGACCAGAGAATTGGCCTTTCTGATGTAGTTATTAACAAATAAATAATAAGCCATATCAAGAAATGTGCCTTAATAACTAGGCCCTTTAATTTATTTTTTCAGTTGAAGGTGCTTGAGGCCTAGTTGTTAGCAGCAGGACCACAGCTGATGAATTGCTAAATGTTGTAATTTTCCAGGCCAACTCATATGATGGAGATTCATTACAGACAACAAACAAAGAATTGTTTAAAAAAGTATAAGGGCATAGTCCTACATTAAAATATAGAACAATACGTGATTCCGTACAGTTTCGGGAGGCGGAGAGGGCAAAGTACATAACCTACCTCAGCATCAACAGTTCTTTCCTTTTCCCAAGATGAGAGAGAGGCTATTTCTCCATGGCAAATTGTATTTATAATTCAATGTTCCACATTTTCAAATTATAAATGTCCTACAAGACAATACATTTTTTCTAATTCTCTAAACTACGCATACAAATTTACGCACACAAAACAAACCTATGAAAAAGTTTTAGGCTACATATGACAATTTCTGTAAATGTTAAAAGCTATTTGATCTTTAGATTATGCTACTATGTCCTTGGTCTCAACCATAATGCCTTTATTTCACTGATCAACTACGCTCTAATAGGCTACACCAGCATTTTAATATCTCTTTGACTTCAATTGTAGTAAATAACCGGTTAGATTAAGTAGCCTTCATTCCTCTGTTACAGTAACCTGTTAATGTAATCAACATTTGTAAATATCTTGCTTTGAATCAGATTGAGTCTTACGCATTGGTTTTATGCAGCGGAAAATGATGATCCTGCCGCAGCCCCCAAATGCCATGCAAAGCTGTTTCTCCATCTCCTCATCTATTCGTGCGAGTCTATCCCCCCAATGACTTTCTGTTTGCAGGTTCGTGACGTAAGGAGACAGGACAGAGCGAGATGCCGAGATGGATTGATAGACAAATGTAGGGGCGGAACTTGGAAATATTTCTCACGTATTTTGCTCGCTCCTGAAATGGTCGCAAGTAAGCTACTAATTTCGATGGGGATGGATAAGGCTATTCTAACCGAGGTAAGAGACCCTTTCATAACTTGAAAACAATACCAAATCGTTTATCAAAGATATTGGCTCCAAAATGTGCCAAATATTGGAATAGTCTATCCATAGGGTATAGGCTACGCATCCGCGGAAAATGGGAACCTTCTGTATCCAATTTCTAACCAAAACTTACCGATTTCTGACAAGCAAGTCCCCGTCGCCAGGTGTCGGGACTGGAACAGTTTACAAGGCAACGGCGTCTCTGAAATTCTGGCTAAGCTTCGTTACGACCAGCTTTTTCATGGAGCTCGGTATCGAGGAACCTTTAAAATCCATGAAGTGCGTGGAGTATGACAAATCTATAATGAAGCGGCGCGATACGAAATTAACTCTAGAAAGTGCATCGGTTCCTCTGCACCCCCCGTCGATTACCAAAAACACCCTCTTACCGTTTCTCAATAAGAAAGAGGTGGACATTGCACCAGGGAGGGATTATGTGACAAAGTTCACGGGCACTGGCTGTGCATTGATATCAATATGCTTATCGTTAGCCTATGCTAGGCTTTCTTCACGTAGCAGGGTAGGCCACGCCAATGCAATGATGCATTGCAATTAAAACAATATTACCAGCGCAGTTTTGTCGCATAAGATCGACACGCAATAACGTGCTTTTGGAATGTTTGCTTTGACGATAACTAGGCTATAGCACGGCGCAACCTTGTAGCAGCTGTCACTGTAGCGGCTTGTATTCTTTGGAGTCCCTCCCCTTCCTGGACATGACACACTTCCTAGTAAAGGTGAAACAAATCAATCGCAGTCTCAAACATATCCTCAACGATTGTACACAAAAAGCCAAAGAATTGCCAATACAGCCAGTGCCAACCACAACCATTCAAGGTATTAACAAGCACCGTTAAAAGGCTATTATCTGCTGAATATATTTTCTCCTCAAGCATGCGTAAATTATGGTGCTCTCACATTAGGAAACTTCAGCCCGAATGTTCCAAAAATATGCAAGTCCAAAGCATTTCCATGTCTGGTAAAACAAAGTTGGTGTAAGATTATTTCATATGATGATGATGATTAGCTAATTGTAGTAATATAGCCTAGCCTAGTAACAGTTTTGTAATAATTGACTAATTGCCCTAATAACATTCCGCATGAAGTTTATGGATCAATATTTCAAAGCAACATTTTGATATTAGCCTACTGATGCAAGCATTCCTTTGTCAGTCATTTCAATTTTAATCAGAGGAAAAACAAGACAATTAAGAAGATTGACAGCTGGGTTCGACTGTCAGGGTGACGCTTGTAGCGCGAGGGGAGGAGTAAAAATGAAGCAGGAAAAGCCACTCGATGCGTCTGTCTATCAGTTGAGACTGTCTGAAACGCTTCTCGATTCCCTGCGTTTCATTTTTTTTCCGGAGGAGCTGACGAGACCTCGGTTCACTCCCTGGAGTTTACAGAAGAAAAATTCTCTCCGCGAGGGTGGATGCCTGCACCTTGTTTGTTTCTCTTTAGTCGCAGGCTCCGCACCACATCAACCACCTGCACATTCCTTGATCGGCGGCTGATAATAATTATTTTCACGACTAGAAATGTAAGTAGAATCCCTAACTTACCACCCCGGCTCAAACTAGAGAGGGAAGAAAAGTATCTGCTGACGGCGAGGCTTGATCCGACTAGGTGGCGTGGTGACGGACTGACATTAACCATCTAATGCCTGTCTATTTTCTCTCAATTCTGCTTTGTTTCAGATCTGAGCTTGAAGCGCAGCCTTCCACGGAAATACATTTCAAAGGTGTTCGCTCACACTGGACTTATTTGTTTACCATCAGAGTTTATTTATTTTGGCGTGAAGGCGATACAAAGTAGCCACAACACCGCCATATAGCCCCCCTATGGCAGTAGGGGAGTGACTGAAACTTGGCTTCGATGTCTGCCTCTTTTTCTGACACACAGAGATGAGGAAAGATGATCTTTGATAGACATGTTATGAGCTGGCGAAATTCGTGCATCGTTTTGATATCACAGAAACCCTTTTTTTCGTTTGTCCTTTATCTTCAGTCATTTGTTTCTATTCGTAGGCCTAAAGGACATATTTAGTTACATTGTGGCCGTTTCAGGTTGTCTGGCATAAGCCCACAATTACAAAAGAAACAAACCATTCTAATAGAAAAACTGTTGACAGTTATTTCCGGAAAAAAAAGCTTCGGGATGGTTTTTCACCACTGACAGACTTATTGTTTTGATTCCTGCATGAAAAGTACCGTGGAACGTGACGGTCACTATGCCGAGGAGAAAGCAGCAAGAGCCCAGGCGATCAGCAGGTAAGCACGAGCGCACACATACATTCATTTTCACCGCCTCTTACTAAATGGAGATAAAATGTTGGACTTTTTATTTTTAATTCCCTAAATGTTTTATTTTTCCCTTTTACGTTTCTCCTGTTATGCATATGTAATAGCCTAAAAATAAGTTTTACCTTCAACACGTCATCATTAGTTGACCATTATTATTGTCTATTTTGCCATATGATTTCAGTAAACCACGGTACATTTGTAGTGACACGATAGGCCTAATGTGTTAACTTGCCAGAAAAGTCGACTACTTGGGTAGCTAGATAAACGAAACGTTAGAGATAGAGTTTCTATTGGGGTTCATTGCAGTGTTAAAGAGCGAGTAATAATGAATAATTGACTTCGAAAGAGGGGGAGAAAAAACTGGCCAGAGCCGGTTTTCTTTCTTTTCGGTTTTATTAGAGGATTGCCATCATTGATTTGATGCGTGATTGATCGCCTGTCATGTGGCAGCCTTTGATCTATTCATCCCTGATAAACATCAATACATCTCTCCATGGAGACACGCATGCTCCTTACGGATTTAGCCACTCGAAGGACAACCCCCCTGTTGTCTTAAAAAAAGGGAAGGAAAAAAGTTTTTAAAAGGAGGGAAATCCTTATCTCTTTATTGTTTTCCAGAGAAAATACTAGAGGGAAGAAAGAGAAAGAAAGGAAATGGAAGAGGGATGGGGTGGAAGTGTTTTGAGGATCACAGAAAGGACTAAATCCTAATTAATTAGGGCACCTGAACTAGCCTACCAACAGTAGCCCCCCTGGTCTGGGTTAAAGACACGGAGGTTTACACTTCTTATTGAAATGCATACCCTCCTCTCATCCTACAGAACACTTTACCAACGCAGTCCATGTCTACATCCACAGGACTGTAGTATTTACTATCTAACAATCACTGATAAACCAGATGTGGAAACACAAGGTTGAGGTCTAGTGATTTGGATTTCGACTCTCATCTCTTTTTCAAGCCGCTTTAAACAAATGTAAATGAGTGACAGGGATTTCCACCTCTGTGCTAATGAGGCGCAGCCTTTGAAGTTAGGCACTAACAAGTGGAGTGAACAAAAGACAGTTGTAGAATTTTAAAGAGATTCTGAAATATGAGGTGTAAAGCGGACCGAACAGGAGGGCCGGGCAGCGAAGACTTTGAACTCGGCAGGTTTATCATTTTAAATAGGCGCCAAATGACGGGGAGTCAGTCTGGATTGACTGGGAAGAGTATTCAACTCGTACTCTCCACAGTTCATACGCTTCTGACACACAGTGTTGAATAGCCGTCTTATGCTTTATTCTCACTGTTGAGTAGCATCTGATTCGTCTCTTGTCTTGTATCACATTTTTAAAAAGCTGGGTAGCAGGCTGTAGGATCACATATAGACTGTTCCCAACAGATCAGATCTTACATGAAAACATGCCATCACCTTGACCCCTCAACATGGTCCTATTGATCTGCTTGCCTGTCATTGACCAGCTTATACATGATGGCCTTTAATGGTCAATCACAACTTTGCAGACGGGAGTGTTTCCATTCTGTCATGATCATGAAAATTTGTTGGAAACAACAGCACCCTCCAACACTCCCCTTTAACACAAATACAGACACACGCTCAACTAAAGCACGATGGTCCAGTGTTTCAATGCTAGCTAGTAGCTACTGAACCATGCCTGGTACTCTGTAGCCTCTAAGGAAATAGAGAGGGAGAGTCGAGGTAGTATCGCCATGGTAGTACCATGGTAATAGAGGTTTAGAGAATGAGCACTCGAGCGACCATCGGGAAAAGAGGTTGTTGTGAGTTATATTTTCACTGAGAGGGTTGACGCCGGGTTCAACCAAAACAAATGTGGAACCCCAGAGGTACAGGATTGGACCTTTTAGAGGAGGGCTGAACGGAGCACCACGAGGAGACATGTCTGGACAAATTTTATTTGTATTTATTATTCACTAGTGTTGGGGGGGGGGGGGGGGTAGAATAGAGCGACATTTAATATAGGGCCTTTTACTTTCTGTGTGGGTTTGTTTGTGTGTGTGTGAGAACTTTTAACGGTTATAAATGGGCCCTAGCCATACAAAAGGCCTTTCCCTGATATAGAGTATACGTAGTGTCATGGGAAAACCATAATATCTACTTCTCTTATTTCAGATATCCTGTCATTTAAGGTTAAGATGAGCAACGGTTTATATCCTACAGAGTATTTAAGGCAGTTGGTAAGAGTGTGTGTATGTGTTACTTTATTTCAGGTCTCATTTTGTCCTTGACTATCAGTTTCAGTTGATGGTGATGAGGACAGGAGCGATGTAAAAAAAAAAAAAAAAAAATAGAGAGAGAAGAGTGACATTGTCTTTCATTAAATTGGAGGGTTGTGTGTCTCAGCCAGTCAGAGCTAGTAGTCTGGGGAGAAAAACATCTCTTTCCCAGGGATAGAGGCTTCTTCATTATGAGAGAAAAGGTAAGGTTGCTTCTCTGGGCTTCATTAGAGAAGGCCCCTAATTATCTGTAAACCTGATGGATTTGTGACAGGCCCTAACGATTAATGCTGACAAATTCAGTAAGGTGTCAAGTCCGCAGCTGCCTTGATGTAATCAAGTTGATATTATACAGTCCCCATAGCCCCTAGTGCAGTATCAACTCAATTTGCTGGTGCAGGTGACAAATGGGCGTTGCTACCTGACTAATCATGTCGGAGGACACAATGCCTCTTAATGACCTCCCTAATCCTCTGCCTTTAACGACGTAATAAAGGCCAGACGCACCGAACCAAAATCGGCTGCGTCGTCACATGTAGGCTACACTCCTGCATCAAATGGCGGTGCAATGTTTATGTTTCCCTTTATATATTATAATAACCGTCATACTCCTGTAATTGTCTTTCTTAATATCTCATATGATCGTTACTGTGCGTAAGAAGAAAATGATAGTTTCGAGGGTTTGTAAAAGGTTTATAATGCGGGAAATGTAGCTAAGTATTCCAGAACATGTTTTTGGGGGCCTATTTTTGTACAAAATTTGGTCAGTGTAAAATGAAATGATAATAATACGTTAATATGTTTATGCAACATAATTCTAGTATGCAAAGTATAGCTTTTATTTGCTAGGCGTTTTAATTTGATGGTACATTTTGTAAACGTTTTGAAGCAGCACAGTGAGGGAGACACACACACACACACACACACAACACCTTTTCACGTCTTCATGTCTAAACCACGTATAGCCCTAGTCTTAATGTGTGGAAAATGTATCTCTCCCGCTCTTGTGTTTAGGGGGCATTCTAGAAACCTGGTAAAAAAAATCTCCCAGTATTTTTGGAGTGGGTTAAGAAGCCCAGTGCCCTGGGATTAATGGTTTAGCATGCCCGGGGTAGCTAAGATTACACAACGACCTTTGTGCTCTAACTTGACGATGCTGTTACGTGATATTCTGCCCTCGAAATAATCAGCATGCCGAGATTTATGTGGCCCACTCTTAAATCAACGGCCTGAGGAGGACCGTCTTACACAAGGTGTATTTTTCCATTTTATTTCCCTGTAGTTGTCTGCCAAAAATATATTTTGGGAGTAATCTGAAAATGATATTAATCTGGAAGCCGGAGAACATAAAGATTTTGTTTTTGGAGGTGCATGCAAATGTAGTGGACAATTTAGTCAAGGTCAAGGAAATGTTAAGCGATGACGTTTCACTCGCTTTCTCTGAAGTCGACTGAGACATCAACGTTTGTCGTCGTTAGAATTGTGTGTTTTCGTGTACATCTAACATTTCTAAGGAAATGTGAATATGACATTTGTGAGTGCAAAGATATGCCTCAATGCCTCTTAATAGGAACATGTGTGTGCTGTTGTGTGTGTTTTGGTGGAATAAATGCGGATACCAAGAGTAGTTGTTGTAGCACTCTAGTGTCTCCCTTCTGTTGGGCCCTGCGTTTAGAGTATGTGAGAGGGCAGTACATTGACACTCTGTTTACCATATTAGTAACACAAGGACTCCAAGCTAACTAGGACACACACGCGTCACATACTTATCACTAATGTACAGTGATATACAGTAGGGGGGTTTTCTGTGCTCTGTGTGTGTGTGTGTGTGTAACAGTTCCCTGAGTGTGTGTTTGGCGGTCAGGCTCTCTTCTCTCTGCTTCACTAGAGGTTACTTTAATTGGAGCGCCTGTGTCGTTAGCAGGTGGCATCGATTTCTTTCGTCGATAGCCAGTTTTGCTCTTCTGCCACCCTCTGAAACTAATAGTTAAATTTGCATCTGGGAATTGAGCCAGTCAAAGGTCAAACATGCTCTGCTCTCTTTTTTGAATGCCTTCAGTCGCCCAACCTCTACTGCCATAGCTGGAGTTGTGTGTGTGTGTGTGTGTTTAGTAGTGACAACTATATTTCAGATATAAGGCATATGAGAGTAGTAGACTTTGGGAATATATTTTGTAGGTGTTTTAAGCCGTACAACCATACATATTTTTTTGTATGCTTTCAGTACTGTACGTGTGAAGCTAAGGATACATTTCATATAATGTTTACGCTCATCTTGTCTTTTTCTTTCTCATTCGTTCACTAAGCTGCCCTCAGGGCACGAAGCTACCATCAGAAGAGTGTCGCCCTCTCTGTACTGTAGACACAGACACACACTGTGGCACGGTGGGAGGTCATAATGGGGGTGGCTTAGTATGATGGGAAATCATATCATTAAAGCAGCCAGATGTGCTTTGTTGCTCGGGAGAAAAATGTCTCTCGGAGTGGGGTTGTGGGACAGAAAAGAAAAACAACGTCAAACACAGAGAAGGCAACCCTCTGGGATTGGATTCACTAGTCCAGTCCTCTCTTTGCTTTGTCGCCGTTATTATAGTTTTTACTTTTTTTAATCTTTTTTTTTACATGAAAGTATTTTAGTAATGTTATTTGTATGGCATTTTTAATTGGATTGAGAACAAGAGTAAATGCAGCACAGTAACTGTACTAATAAATATTTAAATGAATTTGTGTTTCTTTTGATGTTAAAGTCACGTTTTGCTTCATATGTTATTCCGTAGATAGTATTTAATGCTGAGTAGGCTTATTGTTTTCCGTAGAGTAGTTACAGCGGGTCTAGGTGGTTTAACAGCAAATTATTGTAAAACTGTTTGCCACTTTATTCGGTTCATCATTTGAGAGAAGTCCAATAACATGAAAATATTTTTTTGAAATCCAAAATGTAGTTAAGTAAAGTATTCTATTTCCAGTGAGTACATTTGTTCTCTTGATCAGTGGTAGTGTTCCTCCTCGAGAGGCTTGGCAGTGCTATGGGAAGTCTGTACCAGTCAAATTGAACATGTTTCTGCCATCAATAAAAGATGAGCAATTACAGAATATTTTGTCTAATAAGTATTTGAATTTCTCGGCGCAGAAAAACATGTAGCTTACCCACTCATTACATCAGTTAGCAGGGGACGAGCAGGGAGAACGAGAGGCAAGTGCTTTGATGCCAACAAACAAACAGACAAACGAGATGGGCCTACCACAGAGGAGCCGATCCCTACCCAGGGACACCCTCGCGCTCATCCTCCTCCTCCCTCTTTCTGTTTCTCTCACGTCCATCTTATATCTCCCCCTATCTTTCTTGCCCCCTCCCTCTTTCTAACATGCATCCCTCACACTCCCTCCTATCTTACTTGCTCAAATCCCGCTCTCTCATTGTGTCTTCTACTCTTTTCCCAACATTGTTAGTCAAAGCTCCCCGTAACCTCTGAATAGGAACGTGTGTGTTTTGATGGAATCAATGCTGATACCAAGGGTAGTCGTCGTAGCACTCTAGTGTCTCCCTTCTGTTGGGCCTTGCATTTAGAGTATGTGAGAGGGCAGTACATTGAGGGAGGTACTCAAACCTCCCTCACCCTTAAGATAGCCTTTTTTTTTTTTACTTAAAAAAATAACTTTTTAAAACAAAGCAGTATGTAGATTGGCTGCGAAACGCAGGGGAGCGAAATAACGAAAGAAAAGCGGGTGAGGAGGAGAGGAAAGAAGGAGAGGGGGTGCTACTAGCTAGGCAGGCAGCAACAGGGCTGGAGGGGGGCAGTTCCACAGGACGGGTATTAAAGCTGACAGAGGAACGGGACGATGGACAAATTCTCCTGCAGCAGCTGTGACTGCCGCCATTATCCTGACAGGTGTCAATTAAGAATTACTGCTGGGTGGAGTGGGCCAGGGCGACCCCTCCTCTCTCGCCCAGCTGTCGGCGTGTGAAAGAAATAACACTTTACCCGTGTCACTTTGGTTAGCCCCCCTAGCAGTAGACCCCCGAAAACAAGGGGCGCCGACGAGCGCGCCAATCGATAAAGTGCTGTATTAGTAATAATTGCACCCTTTGGTCCGTGGAGGGCTGTGGCGCCCGATGGGTGATGTTAGCCAGAGATAAGGACTTCCCATGATCCTCCTCTTCACCAGGCCTCACCGAGGTAGTTGGAGAGGTGTGTGTTGAGGGATGTGTGTCGAGCCGGGTGGCCTCTATCGTGTGTAGAGTACCTGTGGGACCAAAATCAGACTGGCAAACCTTCCCTCTGACAGAGCGACCAAACCTCCTCACCATCTATTTCATTGACCCCCCCCCCCCTCTCCCGCTCTACTCCTCTCTCTATTTCAGGACAGGCTAGTCTCACAGTCGCACACATTGTAAAGTGGCTAGCTCTGTTCAATGAGTGAGAAAATGAACACTTGTCATTGGCAGTCGTGAAGGCTTATTTCCTCCCTAAATGATGCTTTAACTCACATCTAACACACACCCCACTGCTCGTCCCAATCCATTTCACTTTGGTTGGCCCGTGTGTGTATATACATTTAAAAAAAGAAAGTAAAAGAAACAGATTTTCTCCCAACTGTTGGCAGGAGTTTAGAGTGTGAGTGTACAGTAGTTGGATGTTTGAAAGACAGGGAGGGAGGAAGTCATTCTGAGACCCATACTGCTTCCACCTCATCATTACTGAGGGCGTTGCTGGGAGTTGTAGGAAATGATGTCATTGGCATGACTGGTAAAGTGCCCTCTTCACTGACTATGCTCAGCTCTTGTAGTAGGGGTTGCAGAGAAGTGTGTTGTTTGTCATTGGGATAGTTTAGCTGGAGGTGTGTGTGTGTGTGTGTGTGTGTGTGTGTGTGTGTGTGTGTGTGTGCGTGCGCACGTGCGTGTGTGCACGCGTGTGTGTGTGTGTGCGTGCGTGTGTGTGTGAGAGTAGAACATAGACGAAAGTGGGAGTTGAACAGTATGACTGTAGGTGTGTGAATGTCATTTTGTATTGTACCACATCTACTACATTCTGAATGATTGTTTTTCCAACGGAAATATATTTGATCACATCACAGTCTCACACACTTTTGTTGAGAGAGCGAGTATGTATCACATACATATGACATAGTATTATCAAACCAGTTAAACACCTAGTATGGGATATAGAATCTTAATATTCTAAAACCATTTATAAACAGCCTTCATGGACTAGACAATCTGTGACAGAAGAGAAGTAGTCGAAGAGGGCTGAGACAACTCTGGGAATATTCAGTTATGGAGATTTACATGCTCACGTGGGAGTTGTTTCTTTGGAAATTCCTCCCTAGAAATCATTTGCCATAAAAAAATTTACTGGGAAAGAGATGATACTATCAGTGTTATTTTTCCATTCGGTTGTATTTGCATATCTCGTTGTTTTAAATAAGGCTTTCCTCCAAGTGAAATGCTAGCTTTTTATAGCCTCTGTGCTTCACCTTTTCCTACTCAGGCCTTCCCCTTCTCTCTCTCTCTCTCTCTCTCTCTCTCTCTCTCTCTCTCTCTCTCTCTCTCTCTCTCTTTCTGTCTCCTCTCTCCCTCCATTTCTCACACTGGCCCCAGACTGCTCCAAGCTATTATCAAACTTGCGTTTTATTCCATATTCCATCCCCATGCAAATCGGATGTGCTTTCTCTTATCACTTCCCCCCCCCAACGGTTGTGTGTAATCAAAGTAAACGGCAGAGCTAAAGCTAAAGGGAAGCGGCGCTTCGCGCCTAGATGGATGGAGGGATTAAATATTAACCGGATGCGGCTGACTAAAGGCAGTGTTTTACATAGCGGCTCCCGTCGCGGCGGTCCGCCGTGCATTGATCCCCTCGCCCGACGCCTTTTACGCGTTTGGCAGCCGAGTCACATTTTTTTTTTATCATCATCTTTTCCAGCGGCCAGCCTAGGCAGGGGGGTGCGAGGTACAACCCCCTGCTCTTAAAGGGGTTGGTGAGATGGATGATAGCAATTTGAAATGTTGTTTGTGTGTGTGATCATGGAGATTGTTTTATTATTACCACAGTATAACCACTGGGATGATTAATTGAGGCAAACACACAGCGTACGGAGGCTCAGGGAGCAGAGGTACCGGGAACCACAGAAATATAATTACTAGACGGGACGAAGCCCCTCAAACTAAGGCACTTTGACTCAAATCAGTCTATTTCAATCGCTAGGACTTTCAGCAACGCTGGGCCAATTATGTGTATTTAGGGTTCTGTTTAGCCTCCCATGATCAACCATGGAGTCCGACACTGTGGACTGTGTCGTTTCGCGACCTGCCCCTGTACGGTCGCTTATATACGCACTCTGAACTGTGCGACTAGCATACACTGGCCTTTCTGTTTCATTTTTTTCCTCTATTTCCTTTCCCCACCACTTCCTCCTCTGTAATTAAAAGTGAAACCCCCCCCCCCCCCCCCCCCAACAAAAAAAAACGAAACTAAAACAAAATGTTAACAATGCCCTCAGTGTGTCTGTAACCGCAACACACTGGGCGTATGAATGACGTTATGCTAGCTAAAGGCAACAGTGTTTGTAGGGTCGGTCAGTGTTGGTGCCTCGTGGGAAAAACGGCCGATATACGGCGGGTCACACAAGCATGCTATGCTGTTAGCAGGGCTGCTACGGGTGTGTGGGGTCAGTCTCAGAGGCGTGTTGCTCAGGAATTGTGTTTGTGTGTGCTTAGGCATTGTTTGTTTCTCTCTCTCCCTCTGTGTGTGTGTGTGTGTCTTGCTCTCTGTGTGTGTGTGCACGCGCCTGTGTGTGTGTGTGTGTGTGTGTGTGTGTGTGTGTGTGTGTGTGTGTGAAGGCCCTCGGGTATTTATAAATGCAGTGTCGGTCCTGTGGTGGAGCGTTGCAGCCCCCTAGTCACTGAAGGAGGAGGTCAAACATGGCAAGGGGCTCATCACTCAGCCCTAATGATGCCTTGTTTTCCCGCCCCTCTCCCTGCTAGCACCCAGCCAGAGTGCACATCTGACGGGGTCAACCGTGGGTCACGACCCCCAAGGTGGCCGCCCGGGCCCTCTCACTAGACGACTCTTGTTTTTGTTTGCTCTCTCTCTCTCTCTCTCTCTCTCTCTCTCTCTCTCTCTCTCTCTGTCTCTCTCTGTCTGTGTGTGCACTTTAGATAGAGAATATCCCTCCCCCTCAGTCAAAGTAGCTGGTCCCCATAGCAACACATTGTTAACTCGTTTAATGTTGTAGTGGTTCAGTGGACCAATAATGTGTGGAATCCGTGTTGATGAATACCCTGTGTTGGTGCCTGTAATCTGGACCTCTCCTATTCCTCATTCCTGACATTTCTGACAGACACTAACTGATCTCTTATCAGTCACGTCTCACTCTACCTCATCATTCAGGAAGGATGTCGAAGGATCCCTCTGCATTATCTGGCTGTCTTTTTTTTCAGTCAGCCACATGGTTGGATGATATGTACTGAACTACTGATCCTGAATCAGTCAATACTTTACGTTTATTCCCACCCACTTTGTTTTTCTGTACTGGCTTTTGGTCACATGACGATTGCGAGGTGACACTCAAACATTTCCTCTGTCACAGCTGATTCAAACTATGGGGTTTGTTGGCTGTCAAATCTCCTGAGAACTGATCACAGGTCAGCCGATAGAGAAGGAGGTAGGTAGGGAAGGAGGGAGGGAGAGAGAGTTGCCTCACATGCTGCTGTGTGGGCGGCGTACGCAGTTGAAGGGTCAGTGGGGTGCTGTGATAGGCTAATCTCACAGGAAGGGAGGGTCGGCCATGTCTCACAGAGCTCTTAATTGGCAGTGCTCGATTTCTCTACGAAATGTCGTCTCATCCTTTCCCTCCCCCCCAAAATATTTTGGAGTGTGATCGTCAAACAGATACACAGAGCTATTAGTTGTTGCATGCGGTGTATATTCACTCTGTGGGATCGTGTTTATCCCAGCGTTGTCCTTTTCATAGACAGATGCATGACAGATGACCCAGTAGGGAGACAGTCATCCTGAATAACCGGAATGTGCTCAGGCCCCGCTATGTTCAGACTTTGTTTACTTCCTCACCGTCATAAATCTTCGATTCACCTCAGACGCTGCAGTGCCCTTCCTCGAGTTACTAGATTAGTACATCATTATAAGCTGTGTCATTGTGTGAGTGAGAACCAAACCAGGCCCCAACCTAGCTGTCTCTGAGCATGCCTGTGTCAGGGAAAGAGAGAAGGGAGAAGACTAGGGGGGGGAAAGAAAAGGAGGAGGCTAAAGAACCTAAATCCTCATAAAAAAAAGAACATGCACTCGGCCCAGGACAAGAGAGAGGTAGAGAGAGAGGGAGAGAGAGAGAGGAGGGAAAAAAGTTGATTTCCTTTTTCAGCAGAGCCATACATCACAGGGCCTCCCAGCTGCAGTGTCACGGGCTGACAGAATGACATGTGTCATTTATCAAAGGGGCCAGGCCGGGGCCTTGGGAAACGTGCACCACAAAGCCTGAGAGAGTTCATTCCAACGCTCAACCCCCCCACCCCCCTCTACGTCTCCACTCCGCCCCCGCCGTTCTCTCTCTTTCCTCACCCCTTCGCTCTCCTCGCTTCGCCTGGTGCCAAAAAAAAGGCCCTGTAATGTTTTCTGTCTTCCCAACACCAACGCTGCACTACACACACACACACACACACACACACACACACACACACACACACACACACACACACACACACACACACACACACACACACAGGGGCCCTGCCTGTACTCAGCTGTTGTGTGTGTGTGTGTGTGTGTGTGTGTGTGTGTGTGTGTGTGTGTGTGTGTGTGTGTGTGTGTGTGTGTGTGTGTGTGTGTGTGTGTGTGTGTGTGTGTGTCTCACTGTAACTCCTCAGGGGGTTGTTGCTGTTGTTGTTCAAGGTTTAAAGTACTGTTACTAGTGCTAAGCATGGTTTGGCCCTGCCTGCCCCCCTTCCTCCCACACCATTCTTCGCTGTAGTCACTAACACACTAGTAACTACTTATGTTACTTTCGGGTTTTCTGTCTCTTGTTCTGGTCTACAACATCGTCTCCCAGTATCTCGTTTTGGTATGTGTTTGTTTACGTCCGTGTGTGTTTCTATGCGTCCGTGTGTTTACGTCTGTGTGTGTGCTTGCGTGTGTCACTCGTTACCTGCTGTTGCCGGAGTTGTTTGAGTGATTATCTCCTACCCAGGCTGTCATCCCCCAGTGAGGTCCCTGGGGTTAGCAGCACTACCAAACACCCCCTTCTACCCCCACCGGCCACCCCAACAGGGTTAGAACACCATCACCAGGCGCCTCCAGAATCAATAAACACACTCACCTTGGTGTGGCAGGGAAGCAGGGACACGGAGCACCAGACAGGGCTTAGGTGTCTGCTCTCTCTTTCTCTCTCTCTCTCTCCTTCTCTCTCTTTCTCTCGCTCTTTCTCTCTCTCTGTTATTTATGTATATCTCTCTCTCTCTTTGCGTCTGTATCTCTCTCTTTCTCTCTCTCTCCTTCTCTCTCTCCTCTCTTTCTCTCTCTCCTCTCTTTCTCTCTCTCTCTCTCCTCTCTCTCTCTCTCTCTGTTATTTATGTATCTCTCTCGCTTTGCATCTGTATCTCTCTCTCTCTCTCTTTCTTTCTCATTCCCTCTATTGTAGAGACAGATTGGGGTGTGTGGGAGGGCCCCTGTCAAAATGCTGCACTATATCACAGCGCTACTTTGGTTCTCTCTGATGCTTTGTTAGTGCAACTTAAGCTATAGCAGATAGTGTTTACAGTAGGGCTAGTACTGCATCTGGCCTTGTTGAGTCACAACCCTCTCTCGTGAGTGATGCTATAGAAGTGTATGGCGACAGGAAGCATATGCTAGGCCGGTTATGTGACAAACTCTTCGCGTAAACGGACGCAAATGCCTTTAAACCGGCGACTGTTCCTCATCTTCCAAGTTCTCACACTCGTTTGGTGTAATTTTCAGGGCTTTGCCGGTGGCATTGTCTAATCTGTAAAACCCTCCGAAAAGAATCTGAAAGCCCAGTTTATGATTCATTGAAGTGTTTGCTCTCACACCGTGGCAAAGCGTGATAACAACCTCAGTCGCGCACCTTTGCGTAAATGTAACTTGTGTACCTTTTCATTTTTGGGTAAGAAAGGGAAAGCGATTTTGACTGGGGCAGCAGCAGAAGCAGCGGCTGGGTGGTAGGTGCATAGTGTTCTCTGGCGCTGGAAGAGGAAGGAGGAGAACAACTAAAAAGGCTGTGTGGACATCTCCGTTTAATAATTAAGTTCAGACCCAGAGCAGCATTAGGTGGCTAACAGACAGACAGAGAGAAACAATAAAAAGAGGGAGAGAGAGAGAGAGGGGGAGGGAGGCAGCTAGATAGAACAAGGAAGAAATTGGTGGGAGGGGAGAGAAGAAGAGTGAGAGATTCTTTGCTTTTGTCCGTCCGTTAATAGACGTGCTACATCATTAAGGGGGAATATTCACTGTGGTGTGGCTGAGTGACGACCCCTCCGACAGGTCAGAGATAGTTCACTCTTGTGGTGGGGGAGAAAAAAATCGATACAGTTATATATCGGGATATTATTTTTGACAATATATCGTATCGTTTTGACAATATCGCAATATTATTTTTGCACTAGTTGGCTGTACAGTACCTGCACCAAAACACCGTTATTTTTTCCTTCATAGCTTGTTCTCCATCTTTTATTTCCACGACTGCTCAAAACGTTCTCATGGCTCTCTTTTGTACCTCTGCAGCAGACATATGTGAGCAATATGTTTGGAACATCCAATTGCAATATAATCTAATTATCGAATCGCAATACATATAGAATTGTGAGAGTCGCAATACATATCGTATTGGCACCTAAGTGTCGTGATAATATTGCATCGTGAAGTCCCTGGCAATTCCCAATCCTAGTTCACCCCCCCCCCCCCCCCCCCCCAATGCATCTTCAACCCCCCCCCCCCCTCCCTGTGTGTACACTGCACAACCTCTGAGGTAGAAAGGAAGGAGTCAGTGTCTTGTCTTTGGTCTTCCTCATACTGTGGCCATATTGCCATCTAGAATGTTCCTGGCGTGCAACTCAAAGACTGAGAACAAGAGAGGAAAAAAGGAGAGAGAGAGAGAGAGAAGAGAGAAGGACACGGTTTTGACTAAGTGAGCTCTGCGTCTCTGCGGCGTGACTACGTTAACGGCTGCTTTGCTTCTCTCCCCCTCGCTCTCTTTTTTTATTTAGTCTCTCTCTCTTTGTCTCTCTCTCTCTCTCCTGCTCTCTCACTCTCGCCCCGTGTCTCGGCGGTGGCGGCAGGAACAGCCCTTTTCATTTGTCTTCATAAGCCTAATTTATCTTCCCAGCCAGATGTGAGCTGACAGACATCACTCAGTGGCCCGCCTCCACTGGGCCCCGCCGTCCCCCCGCCTTAGTCCCCCGCCAGGAGGTCAGGAAAACAGTCACGTCTTCCCTCGGCTCCCCCTCCCCTCCACTCCCCTGGACCCCCCTCCCCATCAGCATTACAGAAGATGGATGTGTCTTTAAAGCAGAGATTGATTGTGGATATCAGAGTTATGGCGCCATTTATCACGGCCAATATTATTTAGACGAGAGGGATTGAGCGTGGAGGTGTAACTCGGAGCCCTCCTGGGTAGTAAGGGGGGGGGGGGGGGGGGACAATGTGCGAGGAAGTTGAATAGATTAGAGACAAGCACGTGTCTCAGTTGCTCTGCGCCTTGGTGAGCGAGTATGTGTGTGTATGTTCAAGTGTGTTTATGTATGTGTGTTTATGAGGCTGTATTTCAGCCTGTGTGTACTTGCAATGCGTTCGTTTGTGTCCATCTAGCTGTGTGTGTGTGTGTGTGTGTGTGTGTGTGTGTGTGTTTCCGGGCGGTTGTTGTCTCCTCCTTTAGATGTGTCTCCATTGATCCCCGGCGATGTGATCCTCCTTCGGAGTCTTTTCTCATCGGACGTTTGATTTATGGCTTCATTAGGATCCGTGTGCTGTCTCCCCTTTTTTCCCTTTGTCTGTTTCCTCTCTCCCAGGTCACTCCTCTATGGAAGAGCCAAACCAAAAACCACTCTCTGTGGGGGAGACCGAGAGAAAGAGACTCGTCAACTAAATCAAGCACCCTGACTTTTTTTTTTGTTGACGCCGTTAACTTTACTCCACTCCCAAATGTTTTTGGGACGTATTTTCTTGTTATGCGTAGGTTGGTTTTCTCATGCTTTTCTGCCTTGTGCCCTGAAAGTACCTACCCCCGCCAGAGTTGCACCCCGGCATACCCCCCTCTAAGTCCCTCTCGGGTAAAAGCCTTCATTGTGTGTGTGTGTCGTCTTTTATGGTTCTTGTCTTCTCTCTGGATGAAGAGGAGGGATGCACTCCACCCGACATTCAAATGCATGCGGTCATGTGGCCAACAGTGCAGGACAAACGCCACAGGGTATAAACCGTGGCACTGAAAAGGAAGTGTGCGTGTGCAAGTGTGTGTGTTTGTTTGCTCTTGTGCACGTGAGTTTGTGTGTGTTAGTGTATCTGTGTTAACCTCCACTTTTTGTGTACAGAACATTGGAAACACCTGCTCTTTCCATGAAATAGTGAACCCAGGTGAAAGTTATGATTCCTTATTGATGTCACTTGTTACATCCACTTCAATCAGTGTCGATGAAGGCGAGGAGCCAGGCAAAGAAGGATTTTTAAGCCTTGAGACATGGATTGTGTATGTGTGCCATTCGGAGGGTGAATGGGCAAAATAAAAGATTTAAGTGCCTTTGAACGGGGTACGGTAGTAGCCAGGCGCACCGGTTTGAGTGTATCAAGAACTGCAACGCTGCTGGGTTTTTCACGCTCAACAGTTTCCCATGTGTATTTAAATGGTCCACCACCCAAAGGACATCCAGCCAACTTGACACCACTGTGGGAAACATTGGAGTCAACATGGGCCAGCAACCCTGTGGAACGCTTCCGGCACCTTGTAGAGTCCGTGCCCCGATTAACTGAGGCTGTTCTGAGGGCAAAAAGGGGGTGCAACTCAATATTAGGAATGTGTCCCTAATGTTTTATACACTCAGTGTACAGCTCACATTTTCTATTAAACATTCCTTTTTCACTCCTCTCCTATAGC
Source organism: Salvelinus namaycush (assembly GCF_016432855.1). Classification (NCBI taxonomy): domain Eukaryota; kingdom Metazoa; phylum Chordata; class Actinopteri; order Salmoniformes; family Salmonidae; genus Salvelinus; species Salvelinus namaycush. The sequence goes on along the minus strand of NC_052311.1, from coordinate 42,588,045 downwards.
CAGTCCACCTTCTTTCCTTCACTAAGAAGGCAATCTAAGTGTGTTCTTTCTCCTGTTTGAAATCCTCGCCATTATCAGAAGTCAAGTCATGCAGAAATGTAAAAATAGGCAAGGTAATCACACTTTTGTGCGGCTGCTTTTGTCGTCAGCGCGTGATGGAAACGGGTCCAAATATGAGACTAAAAGCTGCCGGTGACTGACGCTGTTAGCCAGATATGCCATAAACTTGACTATCTCCTATTGCGGATTAACTCCAATTATACCGGGAGGGAGAGGCAGCCTTGATTCCTGCCTCGCCTGTTCGTAGATGCGCATTTGAGGCACTCTTAAGTTGACAGTCATCTGTCTCTGCTTAGTTCACGGAGACAGGTCGTGTGACAGCAGATGCCCGGCACACTGCTTGAGAATTGTGCGTGGTGTGTGTGTGTGTATGTGTGAGTGAAAGAGAGAGTTATTAAATGACAGAAAGCATGTGTGTTTCAAAGTGATTGTGTGTGATTGACTGTTTCTAGATAACTGCCAAGGAGTGACCAGTTTGAACCTCTGTATCTTTCTGCTGGTGATATTGTTAACTTGTGTAAATCTTATATGATGGGCAACAAGGAAATAAATACAGACTGTTGTTATCAAGCTTTCCTGTGAGTCAGTTCAGGTGAAGTCAGCGATGGGCTGTGTCCGAAATGGCACCCTATTCCCTATAAAGTAGTGCACTATGTAGGGAATGTTGTGCCATTTGGGACACATACTCGGATAAGGTAGAACAGGAAGAGATAGAGCAGGTGCTGAATTTGCATTAGCAGGGTCCTGTTCATTAGGGCACTCAACAGACATTGTTTTGCAACAGTAAGTGAAAATGAGCCTTTCTTATTGGAAAAGTCAAGGTAGTCCCTCCCTGTTTCAGTCTGTTTGCTTCCAGTTGATGCCTTATGAACAAGACCCAGGTGCTGAATTTTAATATTACAATGCCGTTACAGTGGGATTCAAACGCTAGGATTTCTCTTTTACCTGTATCCTCCCCTTTCTTTAAAAAAAACGAACAACACCACCAAGTTGATCGATTTAAATAGAGGTCCACCATATTTACCTAATGATTATTAATCTCTGCTTTAAAGAGTTTCTCAGGTACTTTTGTATACTTTTTGGCCAGTAGTTCTGAAAGCAGTGCTCACGAGCCGAAAGTGTCCCCCAAAAATGGTCTACTATGTCACATACTGTATGTGCAGATATGTGCGCCACGTCATTGCTCTCTCTCTCTCTCTCTCTCTCACTCTGCTGTGTGTGCATCTTGCTAGCTGTCACTCAAAGGGCGAGGGGCTGAAGCTCATTGGCTGGAACTCAAATTGCTAGGGTGCTGGTCCACGTGGGGGAAAATGTAGGTGAAATCTTGTAGGTACATCTTCCCGTAAACAGTCACTTTCAAACTAGGGATTTCGTGGCTAATTGAGGTAAAACATTAATTCTGCTCATAGATTATTAAGTACTGTATGAACTAGAGGTCGACCGATTATGATTTTTCTACGCCGATACCGATTATTGGAGGACCAAAAAAAGCCGCTACTGATTAATCGGCCGATTTTTTTAAATATTTTTTTTTATATATATATTTGTAATAATGACAATTACAACAATACTGAATTAACACTTTTATTTTAGCTTAATATGATACATAAATAACATCTATTTAGTCTCTCATAAATAATGAAACATGTTCAATTTGGTTTAAATAATGCAAAAACAGTGTTGGAGAAGAAAGTAAAAGTGCAATATGTGCCATGTAAAAAAAGCTAACGTTTAAGTTCCTTGCTCAGAACATGAGAACATATGAAAGCTGGTGGTTCCTTTTAACATGAGTCTTCAATATTCCCAGTTAAAAAGTTTTAAGTTGTAGTTATTATAGGACTATTTCTCTCTATACCATTTGTATTTCATATACCTTTGACTATTGGATGTACTTATAGGCACTATAGTATTGCCAGCCTAATCTCGGGAGTTGATAGGCTTGTAGTCATAAACAGCGCTGTGCTTCAAGCATTGGGAAGAGCTGCTGGCAAACGCAGGAAAGTGCTGTTTGAATGAATGCTTACGAGCCTGCTGCTGCCTACCACCGCTCAGACAGACTGCTCTATCAAATATCAAATCATAGACTGCATTTTAACATAATAATCACACAGAAATACGAGCCTTAGGTAATTAATATGGTCAAATCCGGAATGGTCAAATTTCGAAAACAAAACGTTTATTTTTTCAGTGAAATACAGAACCGTTCTGTATTTTATCGAACGAGTGGCAACCCTAAGTATAAATATTGCTGTTACATTGCACAACCTTCAATGTTATGTCATAATTAGGTAAAATTCTGGCAAATTAATGATGGTCTTTTTTTGGAAGAAATGGTCTTCACACAGATCGCAACGAGCCAGGCGGCCCAAACTGCTGCATATACCCTGACTCCGAATGCGCTTTTGTTAAATCATCACCCGTTTGGCGAAGTAGACTGTGATTCACCGCATTGATTATATGCAACGCAGGACAAGCTAGTTACACTAGTAATATCATCAACCATATGTAGTGCAATGTAATCGGCCATAATCGGCGTCCAAAAATGCCAATTACCGATTTGTTATGAAAACTTGAAATCGGCCCTACTTAAATCGGCCATGCCGATCGGTCAACCTCTAGTATGAACTACACATTGAGAAATCCAGCCCAAAGCAAGAGGTTTAAAAAAGATTTACTACTCGCCAAAGTTCTGGAGCATGTCTTTAAGTGTTTGTACTTTCAAGTTAATACACCCAAGTCCGAGAGGGATTTTCTTATCCAATATCCACTCCTCTGGAATGTTGGAGCTACAACATGCAAATAGAGCCTGTTTTGAACTCACTACTTCCAACGCAGAGCCGGAGTGATTTGCGACGGTGACATGTCCTTTAATGTTATGCAGTAAAAGTTGGAGGGGATTTATCAGCGAGACCCCTGTTTCCCTCGCGCTGAACGCTCTCCTGGGGTCACATGATGGCAGGTAGTTACAGCCTCGCCGCAGTTATTTACCGTCACCACACTTTTGATTTATGGCCTGCACCCCCCCCCCCCTCCTACTCCTCTCTCTCTCTCTCTCTCGCTCTCTCTTTCTCTCCTACTCATCACACTCCTCTTCGTTTTTCTTTCCCTTTTGTCTTCACTCTCTTCTCTCCCCCCCCCCTGTAATAATTGCATTTTGGAACGTACACATGACATTAAATTGTTGGTTCAGTCCAACCCGCAGCGGTGGAGTAGAGGTTAGAGCGGGTTACTCAGTAACAACCTATTTTGCTCACTAGTGCTCAGTGTGACACAGTTACACAGTAGTTTTGTGGCTGGGACTGTGGGCTCTTATTGTGTTACCCCCCCCCCCCCCCCCCTGCACATATGTTTCCCCATGAACGACCGTAGGCCTACATGTCCAACCCTGTCACTATGTTGATGGATTACATCTCTCAAACAGAGACAGAAAGAGAGGGAGGGAGAGAAAAAGAAAGGGAGAGATTGAGCAATGGAGAGAGAGAGAGAGGAAGTAGACGGGTGGTGTAGATGTAGTGAAGGACATGGCAGTTTAACGCCGGCCAAAAAGACTGTGCTGAACACCTGTTCCTGTCTCCATCGCCCTTTCAACTTCCCCATTACCTGTCAATCTATCACACGCAGAACCAGATCAAATATCTGGAACGGGGAGGGGGGGAGAGGAAGGGATGCAGTGGGAGAGAGGGAGGGAGAAGAGTGGAGAGGGAGGAGTGAAGTAGGAGGGAGAGAGAAGGGACAGTTTGTACGACTAGTAAAAAAGGCTGAACCTTTTTAGTGAGTAAACTGTGCTTTGGGTAGTTCTACGTGAAATATTTAGCTTTTTTAAACTTGTTTTGGACTTTTGGTCACCATTTCTCCTCAATCCCGTTGTGTGTTTTTTTTTGTTTTCTCAATGTTCTGGGCTGCTCTGTCTGGCCTTTGATTGGCGCCTCTGTGTATTGAGGTGAATCTCTGACAGACAAGCGCCTCTGCAGGGAGGCGGGGAATGGGGTGTCGGATTACAGCGACAAGGCTGCTGCCTCTGTGTTCCTGCCTGTGCGCGTGTGTGTTCCTGTGTTTTGGTGTGTGTGTTTGAATCAAGGGTGGAGGAGGGGGGGATCTGAGCTCATCAAGGTGCATTAGTGCATGCATGACCAGTTCCACCCCTCCTTTATTATCCTTTCTCTCTCTCTCTCTCTCTCTCTCTCTCTCTCTCTCTCTCTCTCTCTCTCTCTCTCTCTCTCTCTCTCTCTCTCTCTCTCTCTCTCTCTCTCTCTCTCTCCCCACTGCTCAATCTCTCTCTCTCTCTCTCTCTCTCTCTCTCTCTCTCTCTCTCTCTCTCTCTCTCTCTCTCTCTCTCTCTCTCTCTCCCCACTGCTCAATCTCTCTCACCCTCTATTTTCCCCTCTCTCTCTCTCTCTCTCTCTCTCTCTCTCTCTCTCTCTCTCTCTCTCTCTCTCTCTCTCTCTCTCTCTCTCTCTCTCTCTCTCTCTCTCTCTCCCCACTGCTCAATCTCTCTCTCTCTCTCTCTCTCTCTCTCTCTCTCTCTCTCTCTCTCTCTCTCTCTCTCTCTCTCTCTCTCCCCACTGCTCAATCTCTCTCACCCTCTATTTTCCCCTCTCTCTCTCTCTCTCTCTCTCTCTCTCTCTCTCTCTCTCTCTCTCTCTCTCTCTCTCTCTCTCTCTCTCTCCCCACTGCTCTCCCCTTTAGTGTCTGAGCTCTTGTGATTTACGGTAATTATCCATCGTTGGGGTCATCTATCAGGCTCGCCGTTGCTAGGCAATGGAGACAGCTGCGGCTGGCTGGGTCGTTTTCTGGGCCGCACTGTTGTCTTGTCGAGGTGGAGGGGGAGGGGGGGGGCGTGCTCAGGTGAAGTTGGGCTTGCTGGATTGTCGGGCTGGGCCTGACACAGAGATTTAAAGTCACAGGTTCCTTTATAGCGAGAGAGAGAGGAAGGGGTATTGATGTTGAAAGGGGGCAGGTGGAATTCGAGGGAAGTGTTCGAGGGGGGGTGGCAGCTTAAAAAGCACAGGTGACGTGTGTGTGTGTGTGTGTGTGTGTGTGTGTGTGTGGTGGGGTGGGGTGTGTGTGTGTGTGGGGGGGTACGTTTTATAAAAGGGATTTATTTGGGCAGATGGACATTTGGGGCCTTGCGAGAGAGCGGATGTTTTAGGGGCCGTGAAAATTAGGGCGGAGGGAGAGAGAAAGGATTTTATAACTGTCGGCAGGTGCGACTCGGAGCCTTATGGCCGTTCGGGCCTGTGAGTTGTGTTAGCCCTCAACCCCAATGTTATTTCAATGGCACTCACTATGCTAATAGGAAGGTACATAGACTGGGCTAACTGTGGCTGGACCGTTGAACTTTTCACAAAGTGGCAACTACATCATGACAGTGTTGTTGTTAGTTTGACACATAGATGCGGTCCCTTTACCGAAAACAGCACATACATACACACACAACCCTGCCCTTAGTGTTTGTCATCACATTGTGGGGTGGGAGATTAAGAACACCTCTCTGTTCTATTTGTAATCAGTTGTTTGTTAATTAGATAACCTGTTGTAAGTGGCCTTAAGGGCCGCTGTGTAATTAGCTAAGCTGCTGGAAGCGGCGAGTGTGTGTTGACATTGACCTGAAGCGTCCACTCGACCGTCCCAGCCACTGTCATGTCTGTCCCCCTGTCGTCCGTTGTCATGGTCACCCTGGACAAGGAGGCGGCCCCCAATCAATTATTATACCCTCAGCCCATTGTGTTTGTTCAGGGAACACACACACATAATGCACACACTGGCGGGTAATACATATACACACACACACACACACACACACACACACACACACACACACACACACACACACACACACACACACACACACACACACACACACATCAGCCATGTCCGGGCACAGACACACACACACACACACGCACAGACACTAACACGCCACACCTCTGGTACCTGTACCCACTACCTCACCAGCCTACTACTTTCCAAGCATTCCTGGAGAAGTACCAAAAAAAAATACAAAACACACACACACATACCCACACACACACACACACCCATTCTTTTGAACATTACATTTTCATATAAAACAGCATCCCACCTAAATGAACAGCATCTGTGTTGGAGCGGTTTTTAACTCGTCACTTCAAAGGCACTTGTTTACTCTCCTGCCTCCTGACATTGTCTCTGGTAATTAAACGGACGCGTTGAAATTTATGGTTTAATTATACAGGGCTTGTTATGCAAAGGAGACGACGGGGATGAGCTGATATGCCCAATAAAAATAAATACATTCCATATTGTTTTATTGAACCTCTGTGTGTGTGTGTGCATCGCTTTAGTTCAGCTACTCAGGTCAGACTGTGTGTGTGTGTGTGTGTGTTTGAATGTGTGTGTGTGTGTTTGCATGCACGCCTATGCGTGCATTAGCCCACATGTTTTGCCCCTCTCCTAACAAGCTAGTAGCATGCTCAGTGTGTGTGGGTGAGAATGAAAATGTTTTAAAAAAGCGAGATGAATTGCGATCGATCCCTGCTGGTTCTCTCTATTGATCCCGCAGCGCGTTCCAGCCCAGCTGTACTACACCAAGTGCAACGCAGCCTCTCAAAACATCCACTCGTCTTTACACCCCCCCCCCCCCCCCCCCCCTCTTTACAATCAGACAGCAGAACCAACAAACATGTTGCTAAATAAATATCTGGGTGTGTGGGTTAGTGTACAAGAATGCATGGTGCAGAAATGATGTCTGTGTGTGTGTGTGTGTGTGTGTGTGTGTGTCTGTGTGTGGTGCTTCCGTTTTATTTATAGAGCCAGGTCTATTAATATCCGACTCAAAGATAATTTCAGAGAAACAAGCCAAGAGCACGCACGCACACGCACACACAACCTACCTCTTGTATCTACACACACATACCGTACATGTACACCTCACACCTCCCCTTCAATATGTCTAAACCTTCACACAGAACAGTGCTACCAGTCTGCCAGGCTGTAGTTTTCTTCTCCGTGTCCTCTAGATTTGTCATGTACGAGCTGTTACGGCCCAACACGGTTTCCCATCGTACTCTCACATTTTGAATCTGACGAATAATAATTGTGTTTCGTGCTGTAGTGAAGTCACTAAGATGTGGTACTATTGTGTGAACGCGGAAGGGAACAGGGAGAAATCCGGAAGAAATTCCGCTGACATGACTTCATCGCCTCACTCGTCACCCTTGGCTAACACTTAAGCTAACAAAAATATTAAAGGTTACGAGACGACATTACAGTAACTGTAACTATGCCTTGCGAGTTGTGTATAGATCAGCTGTCAACCCCCCCCCCCCCCCCCCCTCCCCCGCCCCGCCAACTTTGTGGACACACACAATTGATACCCATTCAAAATCCTATTTTCATTAACCCCTAACCTTAGCCCTAACCTTAACCTCAAAACCCTAACTCCTAAACCTAACCTTTAATTCTAACCCAACCCTAAATCCCTTACAAATTGCCTTTTTCCTTGTGGGGACTGGCAAAATGTCCCCAGTTGGTTTGTTTACTGTTCTTGTGGGGACTTCTGGTCGCCACAAGTATTGTTAAACATGTCCACGCGCACACACACACACGCTCCGGCTCTGTCTACAGGAATAGTGTGTGTGGCCACCCCTCCGCTCTGCTCCGGTCAGAGGTTTTCTCAAATGAGTGGAGATAAATCGGTACGGTGAGCTGGAATGGCGCAGCAGTTATTTAAGGCTCTGTAGGTGCTTGGGCCATATGTTGTGTTCTTCCACTCGGGAGGGGCTGACGTCGGTGGTTGGACCAGTGTGGAGGACGAGCGAGAGAGAGGGAGAGAAAAGCAGGGGAGGGAGGATAGGGTAGGAAAAGGAAAGGAGGTGGAAAGAGGTGGGGGTGGCAGTGGAGGGGAATTATTTGAGGACCTACATCACTCACATCTCCAGACTAGATATCAGGACTTAGGAAGACGATGCAAGGGAAACAAATCATGTATTACAGAAATGGATAATTGTCCTATATATTTAGATTTCTCTATATCTTACGAATACTTTTTACCTCTTCATTTAGGTCAAATGGTCCGTCCGGTGGTGCTAAACCCCAGACACTTACAGTAGATATCTGTTTTTTTCTTACACATCTATAGTGCATGTAGCCTACTCTATACGGTCCTGTAAACAACCAACTGTATCATGGAGAGTGGGGAGTGCAGGGTGCCAGGCCCAGATTCCGGTCTGCTGTTGTGTACCTCTGTGTCTACAAAAAGGTGCTATCTAGAACCTAAAAATGTTATTCGGCTGTCCCCAAAGGAAAACACTTTGAAGAACCTTTTTGGTCTCAGGAAGAACCCTTTTGATTCCATGTAGAACCCTATTGGGTTTCATATGGAACCTTTTCCCCAGAGGATTCTACATGTTACCCAGAATAGTTCTACCTGGAACCAAAAATAGTTATCCTATGGGGACAGCCGAAGAACCCATTTGGAACCCTTTTTTCTAAGAGTGTACCGTCAGGGGATGGAGGGGAGGGGAGGGCCTCGGTGGGCAGACCGACATGCAGGCAGGCCACTGCTCTCTCACGTTAGCCGCTCCAGAGGAATCCACAACCCAGCATGCTCTCTGTCTGCTCTCCATCTCTCTGACACGGCGGGCCGGCAGCAGACATTACCATAATTGGGTTTTCTACATGACGGGACAGAATAAATAATAATGTCATTTTATTTACAACCCCCCTCCCCTCTTGTCCCGGTCCGAGGAGCTATCACCCCCCACCCTTCCTCATCACCCCCTTCACATACACTCATCCCTCTCTCTCTCTCTGGCTGGCGCGAGTCGTCTCGTCGGGCTGCCACGGCGCGTAGGTCAAGCGATGGCTTTTTGATCAGCTCCTGTCCAAAGCCATCAGGGCTGAGAGGACTGTAATGGAGGAGCGGGGTGACAAACAGAATGTAGGGGAAGGAATAAGACTGCCAGTTTCCCATTAGAGCGTGGGCTAAATGGCCACTGGCCCCCACCTCCCTCCCAGCTCCCCATACCCCCACTAGCCCACTCCAACACCAGCCTAAATCACATGAGTGAAGGGGGCCAGGATTGGACATTAGTGGTGCAAATGACTGCGGTGATTGCACCCCTCTTCCCAAAATCACATCAGATAAATAGAGAGATGTGTGTAAGGAAATAGGAGGGGTGTTGGGGACGGGAAATGTGGTCGGATGCCGGAGTAACCGACTGGTCTCATCCCCCGTTCTCTCTCTCCCTCTCGTTTCATCGCCTTACTGCTTTTCTTATCTGTTTTGTTTGGGTTTGACCACGGCCAAATGGTGAGGCATCGCCAGCCTGACGGAGAGATGAATTCATTTAACAACTAGCAGATTTCGGAAAGACAACAAAAACACAAAATGGAAGGGCCAGACCAAGATGCCAAAGTTTGAGAAGAAATGATATGATGCTGAGCCTACTCTCTGCTAAAGCGCTGATACGCATGTGATTACATTTCATTTGTTATCGTTCCCCAAATCAAATGAAACAGACTAGTGTGTGTGTGTGTGTGTGTGTGTGTGTGTGTGTGTGTGTGTGTGTGTGTGTGTGTGTGTGTGTGTGTGTGTGTGTGTGTGTGTGTGTGTGTGTGTGTGTGTGTGTGTGTGTGTGTGTGTGTGTGTGTGTGTGTGTGTGTGTGTGTGTGTGTTACACCTCCAGCCCTAACATTATGTTGAGACAGTACAGAATGAAAAGGAACACAGTCATCCCAGACCAATTAATCATAACACCGTCTAGACCCCTGTGTCTCTCTCTCTGTCTGTCTGTCTACTCTCCAACAAGACTATACACATCTGAAACCCCCTAACGTGAGACGAAACTAGGGTTTACTTTGTTTGGTAAACAGTTAAAGCTTCCCTGTTACATGTCCACAGACGTGCAGTCGACATGTTACTGATAGTGTCGTTTGTTGCACATAATATAGATGGACTGTCCACTAACCACTTTTTTTTCTCAAAACAATGTAGATCTTCCGTGGTGTTGATAACGTTTAGTGTGTGTGGTGCCCGGAAATGGCGTGGCGTTTAGTGTGTGTGTTGCGGTGACATGGCGTGGCTTGATCCCGGCCGTTTGTGACAGCACAGGACTCGGACACATCCTGGCCTCGCCACCACCTGTCCCTTTGACGGCGAGGCGTCCCGGAGCAGAAGTGACAGGCGCCTTTACGCCCGTGCAGATGGCCCCGCTCACAGCCATCACCCGCTCGGCAAGCTAAACCACCGGGGACACCACGCCAAACCCCTCCCCTCGCTCCCGTCTCCCCTCATATGCGTGTCTAGGTCTAGGACACATTGAGGAGGCGTGATTCGGTCACCAGTCGGATTTTGAGTCGTTGTGTTCGATCGGGTTTCATGAATGGCTGAACGGATAAAGCTGTCCTATTTCTGTTTAGGTGTTTTTGGGGGGGGGGTTGTCATCTGCTTGCGATTTAATCACAGCGTCAAAAGATATAGATTTTATGTTTCGCAATTCTCTACCTAGGCATAATTTTTAGATGAGTTTCATCATAAGATCCCATATTTATGGTTTCTGAAGCCTTCCACTTTTCAACCTGTGATTTTTACAGATGTTTTAAGCCGTTCTTTTGTCTGCAGGCTTTGATTTCCCTCTCTTTGTTGTTTCCATGACAACACGAGGGGATAAGCATTGATTGACAGTTACCGTCAAAGGGTTTCCTTCACGTCCTGTCGTTCACCATTCCCTGCCCCTCCCCTCCCTGCCTCGGCCTGTATTTTGCCATTCACTCACAGATATTTTTCATCCGTTCCATTCCCCCTTTCATTCCGTAGATTTGCGGGGCAGCCAAAATGCCGTTTTTGGCACCGGTGTTGTGGACATAGTTATTCACATGGGTTCACTGGAACTGATCAGAGGCTAGTGACGTCTGAATAGCCATTTTACTGTATGATTTCATAGTCCTCTTTCTTTTCGAGCACAGGTTGGCCGTTGGTGAGGGGAAGGCTGGCATAATAATGGGGAAACGTCTTACAGTTAGAGTTTGTACAGTATATAGCTAATGCTAATCTGCTGTGTTAGGGATTTTCAGAGTTTTAGGAACTGTCTCAGCTTCTGTCTGTCAGTGGGATTGAAACACAGCCAGGTTCTCCTGTGCTGCGCTCGTTTCCCTCCAAATCCTGTCAGGAATCAAGAGAATGAGCAGAATACAGTATGTGGCTCGTTTTGGAGAGAAGGGCATATCAGTCATAGACAGAAAATACATACCTATAGACAACGGTAGAGCCTTTATGTTCGAAAGCTACCGTGTTAAAACGTACATGTATGAGAACATGCGAATGGCACACACCAATGCAGGCACACACACAAACACACACACACACACTTCCGTATGCAGCTGCTCGCCTTTTTTCCCTCCCGTCTCCTCTCAGGCAGCAGTAAATGGTGCCAGTGTACATATATCAGGTATTATGTCCACTTAGATTATGATATGACAGGTTAGCGTGCTGTTTGAAGCTGAGCGCACATCTGTTTCATCAGGAGAGACTGATGCTGGCATCTAGGACACACGTCTCACCATGGAGGAAGGAGATAAAGGGAGAACTGAGGGGGCCGTCTTTCCTGTCTCCACCTCTTTTTACTCTGTCCCCCCCCCACCCACCTCTCCCTGGCTTTATTGCTCAGCAGCTCTCTCCTGCCTCTCCTACGCTCTACTTGCTCACAGACACGCTCACAATATTTCCCATATTCCTTCCCTTGCTCTCTCACTCTCGCTCCCTTGCTCTCTCTCTCTCTCTCTCTCTCTCTCTCTCTCGTACCTGTTACATTATGCTGTCTATCCTGTACGTTCTTTAGTTTCATCCCCTGTGTTTCTGACGATAAGTTGTTTGCACGCTGTGTGTCGTGGAAAATAATACAGAACGCAATGTATAGTATGACTCATTTCCACTTCCGCCTCTCAATAAGCTGTCTAACGTAACAGAGACGGTCAAGGAGTGTCACGCCCCTGTTTGACGTTGTAGAGACGACCTGACAGTACTGTCTGGTATTTCATATCATTTTATTTGTTAACTCCGTGAGAGTGGCCTTTGGCACACGAGTGTGGGTGAAGGAGACGCTGCAACATCCCAGAATGCTTGTTTTGTTTCCCTCCCTCCTGATCGGTTGCGTAAGCTCACCATGTGAATGACTAAATAAAGTGAAGTTCACTGTGTGTGTGTGTGTGTGTGTGTGTGTGTGTGTGTGTGTGTGTGTGTGTGTGTGTGTGTGTGTGTGTGTGTGTGTGTGTGTGTGTGTGTGTGTGTGTGTGTGTGTGTGTGTGTGAATGATTGGGTGTAGAGATAAGACATGGGGGAGAAGGAAAGGAGGAGAGTCAAGCAGTTGGCTAACAAGGCCAAGCAGTTAGCGATATCCTAGGGAGCAGGAGGCATGGGCAATGAAATAGCGAGTTAAGAAAGAAACTGTCAACACTTTGTCTTTTTTTTCTCTATGAAACTAGATTTCTTCCCCACTGACACTCAGACATACACGTGCGCGCACACACACACACAGATATAAGCCGATATTTCCTGCCACAGATTATTCATCGCTATGTTTTGTCAGTGGTCCTGTTAGTGCATTGTAAATCTTTTATTTCACTTTGCTGACCTCCTTTTTCCCTTTTCTCTTTTCGCTCTCTCTTCCAGCGTACTCACCAGAGGACGAGTTTAAGGCAGGAGCAGTCGATGAGGAACACCTGCAGGATGACGGGCTGTCACTGAACGGGGAGGACACTGCGTACCTTTGCAACGAGGAAGAGGATGGAGGCCAGCCGCCCAGCTACCGGGCCTCTCCACTCAGTAACGGCACCAACCCAGACGCCGGCTACGGCTCCCCGCTCAGCGATGCCAGCGACCGTCTCACAGACTTCAAGAGCACCTCCTCCAGGGATGGCCATGAGAAGGAGGAAGCCCCCCTCCCCTCTGGACCGAACAATGGTCTCTCCCTGAGGGACAGCCTGGCTCAGATGAAAGCTGTCTATGCAAACCTGATCTCAGATGCCTCCTGGTCCAGCATTGCCATGGACATCATGAAAGCCACGCCTGCTACTGCTGGCGCCATCCCCACCGCCACCAGCCCCACCACTACCACCACACACAACAACAGCCACAGTGAGAACAGCAATGCTAGCAGCCACCACCACAATGGGAGAAGAAGTACTGCCACCGCCAACCACCAAACAAGCAGTGGCAGTGGCAGCTCTAACGGCACCGCGGCTACCTCCATCAGTAGCAACAGTGGCACCAGCAGTGGCGGTGGTGGTGCTAGTAACGGTGGGGCTGTGGCCTATGACTGGCACCAGGCAGCCTTGGCTAAGACCTTCCAGCATACCCCTTACCAACTGCTGCCTGAGCCGAGCCTGTTCAGCACGGTGCAGCTCTACCGCCAGAACAACAAGCTCTATGGCTCAGTCTTCACCGGCGCCAGCAAGTTCCGCTGCAAAGACTGCAGCGGCGCCTACGACACGCTGGTGGGGCTCACGGTCCACATGAACGAGTCGGGCCACTACCGTGACGACAACAAGGACAAGGAGGAAGAGCGGGGCAAGCGCTGGTCCAAGCCCCGCAAGCGCTCCCTGATGGAGATGGAGGGCAAAGAGGATGCTCAGAAGGTGCTCAAGTGTATGTACTGCGGCCACTCCTTCGAGTCTCTGCAGGACCTGAGTGTCCACATGATCAAGACCAAGCATTACCAGAAAGTGCCCCTCAAAGAACCAGTGCCAGCCCTGGCCACTAAACTGATGTCCTCTGCCAAAAAAAGAGCCCTCCAGGATGCCCTGGTATCCCCATGCTCCCCAGACTCTGTCCATGGTAGCGGTGGCCACATGCACCAAGGGGACGTTGGGAAAGACCCCAAGTCCACAACAAACCCCTATGTCACACCCAACAACCGCTACGGCTATCAGAACGGTGCCAGCTACACTTGGCAGTTTGAGGCTCGCAAGGCCCAGATCCTGAAGTGTATGGAGTGCGGGAGCTCCCACGATACACTGCAGCAGCTGACTGCCCACATGATGGTCACAGGCCACTTCCTCAAGGTCACCAACTCCGCCTCAAAAAAGGGCAAGCAGCTAGTGTTTGACCCAGTGGTGGAGGAGAAGATCCAATCCATCCCTCTGCCACCCACCACCACCAGGCTTCCCGTCGCCAGCGTCAAATCTCAGCCTGTCTCCCCTGCACTCTCCTGCGGCTCTGACGAAAAGAGAGAACCGGAAGACGAGAGGATGGAGGCAAGTGAACCCGGGGAGAAAATGATCAAAGAGGAGAAGGAAGAGCCAGGTGAGAAGACTGAGGTGAACGCTGGGTCGTATAAGTATCTGACAGAGGAGGACCTGGAGGAGGCTCCTAAAGGAGGTTTGGACATCCTCAAGTCCCTGGAGAACACTGTGTCCAGTGCCATCAGCAAGGCCCAGACGGGCACGCCCCAGTGGGGTGGTGGCTACCCCAGCATCCACGCTGCTTACCAGCTCCAGGGCCACATGAAGCATGCAGCACTGCACTCCTCAGTCCAGAGTGTGCAGATCCAGCCGGTGTTCAACAGCGGGCTCCGCGGCCTGGTGACCCAGGACTCAGGCTCAGTGAGCCACTCCCCCAGGAGCCCCGCATCTCCGCCCTCTCTCAGGAGCAATGTTACTGCCATGGAAGAGCTGGTGGAGAAGGTCACAAGGAAAGCTGTTGCTGCTGCTGTGAAGAAAGAGAAAGAGGAGAAGATGGTCAGCTTGGACCGCCACAGGCATCCATCCTCCATCAAGTCGCCGTCTCCTGTACTGAAAGAGCAGAGGGACCACCAATCAGCGCCCAATGACCTCACTGTCGGGAAGCCCCTCGTGAGGAACAGCAGCCCTGGAAATTTAGAGTCGGAGCTGGTCTGCAAAAAGGAGCCCAAAGAGAGCCTGGTAGACAACCACCACAGCCATTCAAAGAATGGCCCAGAGACTCGCCAGTCACCCATCACCAACGGCACCAACAGCTTGGGCATCATCACCGATCACTCACCAGAGAGGCCTTTCATCAACCCCCTCAGCGCACTTCAGTCAATCATGAACAACCACCTGGGCAAGGCCTCAAAGCCCATCAGCCCTGCTGGCGACCCGCTGGCCATGCTCTACAAGATCAGCAACAGCGTGATGGAGAAACCGGCCTTCAACCAGACTCAAGCCAAGCAAGCCGAGCCCATCAACCGCTACTATCAGTACGAGAACAACGACCAGCCTATGGACCTGAGGAAGTCCAAAAACAGCAACAACAGCAACAGCAACAGCAACAGCAGCACTGTCATCAACAGCAACAGCAGCATAAATGGTAACAAACCCATAATGTCAAGCCTGTCTCTGTCTGACATTTCTTCTCCTCTGAGAGAGAATGCTTTGATGGACATCTCAGACATGGTGAAGAACCTTACAGGCAGGCTGACACCCAAGTCCTCCGCCCCGTCATCCATCTCAGAGAAGTCGGACGCAGACGGCAGTGCGTTCGAGGATGCTCTGGAGGACCTCTCCCCGGTCCAGAAGAGGAAAGGGCGGCAGTCCAACTGGAACCCCCAGCACCTCCTCATCCTCCAGGCTCAGTTCTGCTCTAGCCTGCGGGAGACCGCGGAGGGCCGCTACGCCATGACGGACCTCGGCCCCCAAGAGCGGGTTCACATCTGCAAGTTCACAGGCCTCTCCATGACCACCATCTCTCACTGGCTGGCCAACGTCAAGTACCAGCTCCGGCGGACTGGTGGGACCAAGTTCCTGAAGAACATGGACTCCTGCCAGCCTGTGTTCCTCTGCGGTGACTGTGCCTCGCAGTTCAGGACTGCGTCCGCCTACATCGGCCACCTGGAGTCTCACCTGGGCTTCAGCTTGAAGGACCTGTCCAAGCTGTCCAATGAGCACCTACGGGAGCAGCAGGCTGCCTCCAAGGTGATCACAGACAAAATTACTTTTGGCAGCACCCTGGCATCCCTGACCGCACCAGACGACGACACTGGCTCAGTTTACCAGTGCAGGCTTTGCAATCGGACATTCGTCAGCAAGCACGCGGTCAAACTGCACCTCAGCAAGACCCATGGCAAGTCACCAGAAGATCACCTGGTGTTCGTCACTGCTCTTGAGAAACTGGAGAAGTAGTAGAGAGGTCTGGAGCTGAGGGAAGAGACAGATAAACAGACAGAAAGACGGCTGTGTAACTGACCAGAATTTCATTGCACTAAGATAACATTGTTCACCGTTACTGCACTGGGCCGAACTGAGCCGCCAGAAATCAGTCTTATTTTTTGTTGTGATACTGCCTGACTGGACCATGTCTTATTCGATTTTTTTTTTTGCCAAGCTTTTTTTAACACTTATTTTGTAATGTATTTATATGCTATTTGTCTGATCTGTGCATGTATTTTAGTGAACCAAGGTTAAACACAAGTTTTTTTTTTTATCTTTTCATGACAAAAAAAACGACTACTGTTTCAATGGTGAATAAAGTGGTGACCAGAAAATGAATTAGGGGGAAAAGAAAACTGTACAATACTTGATATGAAGAAGGTGAAAATTCATTGTTCACACCAAAAGAATGGAAGAACCCCTTGAAAGACTGAAGTAGCACCTTATAGACGTTTAACATTTTATTTGTAAAGAGAACATGTTTTAAGATATTCTGCATTTGTCAAAATCTGTTTTAATTTGAAAGATAAATTATTTGCAACATCTTTGATAAACTGCAACATCTTTGATAAAGAATGGCCTGCTCAGAAATCTGTCAGTGTATTACAAAAATAAACAGATCATGTAAACATTCAGAGTAATTGAAATGCTGCTTCCGGTTACATATCAATCAGTGAAAATGAATGGCCGTACAGTATGCAAGTTTGCTCAAAACACTTTTTTTTTTAATGTGAAGTATCACTTATAGTAATTTTCCAATTGTATGGTTTGTTACAAGCTCCTTTTTAAAAATGTTGCCGCTTTGAATTCAACCATTAAAAGAACAGTCCTTTACATGTAAATGACTCACAGTGAAATGTCATACTCCATAAGACATATCTTGCCATTTGCAATAGCTCAACATTCTTTGTACTTAAAGGTGTGTGCATTCTTTAACTTTTATATCATCATTTTATATTTAAAATAAAAAATAAAAAAATTAAAATGTGTATATAGATATATACTGTAGATCCACAAAAATGTCATTTTTTAAGAAATAAGAATTTAGCTTCTTTGGCTTGGTTTACAGAAATGATTTTAATTATACTTGCATCCAATTTGATGCATGATATGGTGTGAAAATGAATTAAGCGATGCACAATGACTATACATTTCAATGTTTTATCAATGATATTGTAAAAAAAAAAAATTCTAGCACCGATTAGTTTGTTTCATTTAGTTTATTTCTCAATTGTAAAATAAATCTTAACGCAGTTCTTGTTAACAGTCATGGATTTGTGATTGTGTGTTTGTTTTCGCATGGAAGTACATAGACGCAGTGAAAAGACTGGGGCTAACTTCGATAATTCTCTGTGGTTACTATTTTCCGGTGAAGAAAATAAATAACACACTTATAGGTGCTCAGATGAAATACTGTAACTAAATACTCACCTTGCACAACATTCTGTGTTTACAAGGTTATATAAGGTGCAACATTATATTGTAACATATTACATAAAATGATAGATTACATGTAGGGTACACACAAAATAACATTAGCTTTCCTTCTTCATTGATACACATCAAGATGTAAAAAAAAAAAAAAAAAAAAAAAGTCTATAAAAAAAACTAGTGTCATACTGATGACTGCGAATCATCATATAATGATGATGATGAGGGTGATGATAAGCCGTAAGGGTGTTTATTGTGCTGTGAGCCCCATGCTAGGCTTGTGACTGGCCTTTGGAGTGTCTGCACTGAAAGAATCAGTGTTGTCTTCATGATGGGAATGAATGCGCTTGTGCCTGTCTTCCTGGAAACGAGTCAGAAGGGTGTCTGTTCCATTTGATCCTAACTGCTGACGGTCGACACTGAGCAACTCAATAAATAACACAATTAACATGTCACGCAATGAGTATTTTGGACTGAAACGATACTATTATATGAGTTTCTCTTGATAATGTCATACAGCCAACTTTTACACGAGTTAATACAATAGATCTGGGACAGAAAGATCAATCATAGTATTCACACACTCGTTGAATCAACGTTGTCTCCATGTAATTTCAATGAAACGTGCCCAGTGGGAGGTGACCTTTGTTTGACCTTTGCAGTAGTTTAACAGTCTCCATAAGATACGTTCCTCTAGCAGCTGTAGAGGAATGGCACCATCAACAATTTGATCTCTCATCTCTCCCTCGGGTTTCAGATTTCAGACTGGGTACTAACTAGACTTTGTATCAGCAGAGGAGCACAACAGTGTAATGACTTGCAGTCCTCATTCTCAAAACGTGTTGTATTGGCAGAATGTGCTGTGCCTATCACTGTCACACACACACACACACAAACACATTAGTAAGTAGAGTCTTTGTGAAAATTATACACATTTTTGATCCAGCTGCACCTTAGTATGTGCTACATGGATTCGGTGACAAAGGAAACACAGAGAGTGAAGATTAACCGGAATGAGGATGCACTTTTCCTGGAAGGGGAGTTGGGTTATAAAACAAACAGAGCAGATAAACAAGGAACACTTTGAGGAGATACTGTTCAGTGCACACACGAAATAAAAAAGGGAAAAACCTTGTAGGTTTGTCGGTTTAATACCCTACAGCTAAACCTGTCATTTTGCTCTGCCGTCAGATCGCTGTCTGTTGAGCAGATAGAGGCTCTCTCCCTGCTTTGTTAGAGATCAGCATACTGTTTCCTGTACGTATTCTATGTAAATTACATGCCATAATCGCAGTTCAGGACACAATGCTGGTTCCCGTGGTGCAAACGGAAACCGACGGTAGATAAACACTGTCTGGGCAGATTTGCATAGCTTTTGTGTTTTGGGCCGCGCAGAAACGTGCGCCCTGAGGATTCGTAGGGATTTCCTCGAGGTTTTGTATTAGTAAATGCCGACTTCCTCCCAGGGATCGGACCATTATGTACAGGAGCAGCAGACAGAGGTGGGTGTAGAGGAGGGGCACAGACAGAATAACTAAATATTACCTGGGCTTGTAACAGTATGTGGAGGTGAACATATCAACTTATCTGCCGCTCCTACTGTAACAAAATATGAAAGAACAATCGCTACAAATAATAACCTACTGTAGCCTACAGTATAGGGAAATGTTCCCTAGATGTGAAGGTGTATGTAACATTAGTCACTCCTAAGCTCTATCAGATCTCAATAGTTCAAATGGTTGAGGAAGTGTGTGTGTTGCCATGTTTTCATTTCCTGTATGACTTTGCATCTGATCCCTCACAGGAGCATTAAATCCCCTTCACGGTGTATTATAAAACTAAGCTCTGCCTCTGGGTTTGTACTCTGCACATTGCACACACACACACACACACACACACACACACACACACACACACACACACACACACACACACACACACACACACACACACACACACACACACACACACACACACACACACACCTCTATGCCTAAGTAGGATAAGAAAACAAGTGCCTTTTTGGTCCATGTGTTTATGGACTGTCTTACCTGTGAATATGTTACGGTTACCGGCAGGCAGAAAGATCAGAGTTACTCCCCCTTAAACAAAGACAAGCGGCAGCAGAGGATCCCACCACCGGTCGATTAAAGCCTTGAACTCTGTGTGCTCCAATGTACGATTTAATACCCCCCCAAAAATACCACAAATCCAGCATAACAATGCCTGACAGTATCAACACAACAAAACCAACACAGACAAAATGCAACTTTGTATCACATCTGAAACGAACACGGGACAATCTGTTTGTCTCCTGATATGAGCAGCTATTGTCAACGTTGTATTTGGAAGTTATCCACGTGTGTTTGCGTAATGTGAAAGATGGCTGAACAATGCGGTTTCCTTTTCTCATTCCATTGTCAAATTTTACGTTGATCTGACATTTGCTTCACCTGCTTCAGTTTGAATAGAGCGCACCACAGAAATAGTTTGCTCAAGATTATGATATTAAATCTCACTCTGTAATTTCACTCTCTTAAGTTTCCACGTAGAGCCCGTGTTTTCTGTGCCGCTGATCAGTCTTCTGTATCATTGATTCACCCTGAACAGTCTCCCTGGAGTTTCATGGTGTTGTAACTCAATGGAGTCCGTCATGTTGCAGTCACACTGCTTCCTTCAGCTGGATGTAATTGATATCTGCAGGTTGCCACTGAGGCGCCCTTGTAAAATGCCATATTAGTGTCAGAAACAGTGCAGTTGTTTTAGATGGCCGGCCAGGGGCCTTTTATCAAAGCAAGGTTATGTTGGCGTCGGAGGGAGATGTGACAAAGTTGTCTTTGCGGGATGATGGTGGCTGACAAATGCAGCTATAACGGATGTTGGAGATAATCTTTGTCTGCCATGTCTTTAGTTATGATCTCTTAGCCTGCCTGGATGAGGACGAGGTGTATATCGCCAAGCCCCTTCATCCATCACATGCCCAGACAAAATGCTGAAGATGAAATGTTTCTCCATCTTGGGGATGAGGGATGTGGTTTTATTAAACATCCTCCCCTCTAAAATCTCTCCATACTGCCCGACTGCAGGTTACTTTCTCCTAAGAAGGAGAGTTGTTGTGTTGTTTTTTTCTCAATAACGTACAAGCACATTTTGGATCCATGTTCAAACGCACAGTGCATCTATAGCAGAACACTAAATGATCAACCGCTCAAATACGTTTGATCATTTTCTTGTCTTAGACCACCTTTTTGCAACACTTGAAATACAAAATGTCATCAGCGAGTACAAAATTCACTGTCACGTGTTTGTTTCGCAAAATATTTACACATTGTTTTCATCAGAAGAGAAATGGATGCAATTGTGTTAACTTTTTCTGGCAATCAGTAAATACTAACTGCAGAAAATTCTAAATCGCCCCATCAGTGGTTGGTACCATTTACTAAGATGAGGGAGGGGGATTTTTTTGGAATGAGCATGGCCTTATTCCTAGTACAGCATATTCCATTCACCCAGTTCAATGTAACATCGATAGGTTTAGGCTACTACATGACACTCAAATTTCCACCGTACCCACCATGGGGTTCCTACAACCGAGACTATGAATGAAAGTTTACAAAGTAGATGCAAAGGTCGAGAGAAATTTGAGTAATCAAGGTGACAGACATTGACGTGTTCAGTACCGCCTTGCACACTCTTGCCTGCATCTAGCAAGCTGATCTAGGGTGTAATCATTAGCCCAACTGTTGCAAACGAGAGTTACTATTGGACAAATTCAGGTACACTATAAGGTACCAGTCAAAAGTTTGGACACACCTACTCATTCCAGGGTTTTTCTTTATTTTGACTATTTTCTACATTGTAGAATAATAGTGAAGACATCAAAACTATACAATAACACATATGGAATCAAGTAGTAACCATAAAAGTGTTAAACAAATCAAAATATATTTTTGAATTTAGATTCTTCAAAGTAGCCACCCTTTGCCTAGATGACAGCTTTGCACACTCTTGGCATTCTCTCAACCAGCTTCACCTGGAATGCTTTTCCAAAAGTCTTGAAGGAGTTCCCACATATGGTGAGCACTTGTTGGCTGCTTTTCCTTCACTCTGCGGTCCAACTCATCCCAAACCATCTCAATTGGGTTGAGGTTGGGTGATTGTGGAGGCCAGGTCATTTGATGCAGCATTCCATCACTCTTCTTCTTGGTCAAATTACACAGCCTGGAGGTGTGTTGGGTCATTGTCCTGCTGAAAAACAAATGATAGTCCCACTAAGCGCAAACCAGACGGGATAGCATATCGCTGCAGAATGCTGTGGTAGCCATGCTGGTTAAGTGTGCCTTGGATTCTAAATAAATCACAGTGTCACCAACAAAGCACCCCCACTCCATCACGCCTCCTCCTCCATGCTTCATGGTGAGAACCACAAATGCAGAGATCATCCGTTCATCTACTCTGCGTCTCACAAAGACAGGGCGGAACCAAAAATCTCAAATTTGGACTCATCAGACCAAAGGACTGATTTCCACTGGTCTAATGTCCATTGCTTGTGTATCTTGGCCCAAGCAAGTCTCTTCTTCTTATTGGTGTCATTTAGTAGTGGTTTCTTTGCAGCAATTCGACCATGAATGCCTGATTCATGCTGTCTCCTCTGAACGTTTGATGTTGAGATGTGTCTGTTACTTGAACTCTGTGAAGCATTTATTTGGGCTGTAATTTCTGGTAAATCTGATGAACTTAATATCCTCTGCAGCAGAGGTAACGCTGGGTCTTCCTTTTCTGTGGTGGTCCTCATGAGAGCCAGTTTCATCATTGTGCTTGATGGTTTTTGCGACTGCACTTGAAGAAACTTTCAAAGTTATTGAAATTTTCCGAATTGACTGACCTTCATGTCATAAAGTAATGATGGACTGTCATTTCTCTTTGCTTATTTTAGCTGTTTTTGCCATAATATGGACTTGGTCTTTTACCAAATAGGGCTATCTTCTGTATACCATCCCTACCTTGTTCACAACAAAACTGATTGGCTCAAATGCATTAAGAAAGAAAGAAATTACACAAATTAACTTTTAACATGGCACACCTGTTAATTGAAATGCATTCCAGGTGACTACCTCATGAAGCTAGTTGAGAGAATGCCAAGAGTGTGCAAAATTGTCATCAAGACAAAGGGCGGATAAACATTTTTTTTTGTATTTTCACCCCTTTTTATCTCCCCAATTTCATGGTATCCAATTGATAGTAGTTACAGCCTTGTCTCATCGCTGCAACTCCCTACGGACTTGGGAGAGGCGAAGGTCGAGAGCCATGTGTCCTCCGAAACACAACCCAACCAAGCCGCACTGCTTCTTGACACAATGCCCATCCAACCCGGAAGCCAGCCGCACCAATGTGTCGGAGGAAACACCGTACACCTGGCGCCGCCCCATGGGCCTCCCGGTTGCGGCCGGCTACGACAGAGCCTGGACTCGAACCCAGAATCTCTAGTGGCACAGCTAGCACTGTGATGCAGTGCCTTAGACCACTCCGTAAAGGGTGGCTACTTTGAAGAATCTCAAATCTAAAATATATTTTGATTTGGTTTCTACAGGATTCCATATGTGTTATTTCATAGTTTTGATGTTTTCACTATTATTCTACAATGTAGAAAATAGTAAAAATAATGGAAAACCCTTGAATGAGTAGCTGTGTCCAAACTTTTGACTGCTACTGTATATACAAATGTATGTGGGCACCCCTTCAAATTAATGGATTCAGCTATTTCAGCCACACCCGTTGCTGACAGGTGTTTAAAATTGAGCACACAGCCATGCAATCTCCATAGACAAACATTGGCAGTAGAATAGCCTTACTGAAGAGATCAGTGACTTTCAACATGGCACTGTCATAGGATGCCACTCTTCCAGCAAGTCAGTTGGTTAAATTTCTGCCCTGCTGGAGCTGCCCCGGTCAACTGTAAATGCTGTTGTGAAGTAGAAAGTCTAGGAGCAACAATGGCTCAGCTGCGAAGTGGTAGGCCACACAAGTTAACAGAATGGTGAAGAGCGTAGCACGTAAAAATCGTCTGTCCTCGGTTGCAACACTCACTACCGAGTTCCAAACTGTCTCTGGAAGCAATGTCAGCACAAGAACTGTTCGTCGGGAGCTTCATGAAATGTGTTTCCATGGCCGAGCAGCCGTACACAAGCCTAAGGTCACCATGCGCAATGCCAAGTGTCGGCTGGAGTGGTGTAAGGCTCGCTGCCATTGGACTCTGGAGTAGTGGAAACGCGTTCTCTGGAGTGATGAATCATGCTTCACCATCTGGAAGTCCGACAGACAAATCTGGGTTTGGCGGATGCCAGGAGAATTCTACCTTTCCCAATGCATAGTGCCAACTGTAAAGTTTGGTGAATGAGGAATAATGGTCTGGGGGTGTTTTTCATGGTTTGGGCTAGGCCCCTTAGTTCCAGTGA
The DNA here is from genome assembly GCF_016432855.1 of Salvelinus namaycush. NCBI lineage: Eukaryota > Metazoa > Chordata > Actinopteri > Salmoniformes > Salmonidae > Salvelinus > Salvelinus namaycush. Next base: position 42,563,956 of record NC_052311.1, on the reverse strand, counting down.
ATGGAAATATTAATGCTACAGCATGCAATAACATTCTAGACAATTCTGTGCATCCAGCTTTGTTGCAACACTTTGGGGAAGGCCCATTCCTGTTTCAGTATGACAATGCCCCTGTGCACAAAGCGAAGTTCATACAGAAATGGTTTGTCGAGATCGGTGTGGAATAACTTGACTGGCCGGCACAGAGACCTGACCTCCACCCCATCGAACTCCTAATCGCCCAACATCAGTGCCCGACCTCACTAATGCTTTTGTGGCTGAATGGAAACAAGTCCCCGCAGCAATGTTCCAACATCTAGTGAAAAGCCTTCCCCGAAGAGTGGAGGCTGTTGTAGCAGCAAACGGGAGACCAACTCCATATTGATGTCCACAATTTTGGAATGAGATGTTTGACAAGCAGATGTCCACATACTTTTGGTCGTGTATTGTATGTTTATCCCCGTTTCGTTCCGTTTCCTTCCATTTTAAGAAATATTTTTCAACAGTATCGGCGGAAGGAATACTCTCCTGATCACACGCAAACACAGTTCCCTTTCATAGCAACCACATACAAACAGCATGATCCTTTTGGCCATTATATAATTCATTGTCGCATCTACGCGGTCTCCATCTCTCACCTTTTCCATTCACTTGTGGACTTCCGTGCACAGTGCATCAGCATTCTGTGACCAGGCAAAAAAAAAACGTTCCATGCCAAACCTTCATATCATAACCGCTAACCGCTACACACAGCCTACATCGTTGTCACCATATTAGCTAACGTCTTAGTCAACATAGCTACTAGAACCAATCATGCACCACAGTCAATAAGCAATTTAGCAGTTATACTGGCGTGCCTCGGTGGCAATAAATTAATAAAACCAAAAGCTTACCTTGACTTTGAAGTGTTGGATAGCCATAGCCAGCTATATAACATAGCATCCCTTTCTGTTTTACCCAGGTGTTTGAGTAGGCTAAACTAGCTAGCTGCATTCGCTAGCTAAGTATGTGAAAGTGAAAGTGGAAATAAAAATACAATGAAATATATCTCTCTCTTTCTCTCTCTCTCCCACTTCTCCTTCCTTTTTAAATAAATATTTTTTTTCAAAACTTTCTCTTTGAGTCAACTACTCACCACATGTTATGCACTGCTAGATAGCCGTAGCTCATGCTTTCAGTACTAGATTAATTCTCTAATCCTTTGATTGGGTGGACAATATGTCAGTTCATGCTGCAAGAGCTCTGGTAGGTTGGAGGACGTCCTCTGGAAGTTATCATAATTACTGTGGAAGTTTGTGGAAGGTGGAGAGAACCACGAGCCTTCTAGGTTTTGTATTGAAGTCAATGTACCCAGAGGAGGACGGAAAGTAGCTGTTCTCAGGCTATACCATGGTGCTACCCTACAGAGAGCTGTTGAGGCTACTGTAGACCTTTGCAAAACTGTGTGTTTTAATCAATTATTTGATGACGTGAATACATTTAGAATAGTTTTATCTAAAAATGATAACTTTTCTAATGTTTAACTATTTTTATTTTTCGGAAATTCACTGAGGATGGTCCTCCTCTGAGCATCCTCCACTAGTGTCATACTATGTACAATATATGGAACGATCTAGGCAATAGGGACTGTCTAATTGTTATGCTTTTTCACAATTTTGTAGAAATGCAGAGATGCAGTGTTAATTTCATCAACAAAAATAGTGACTCAAATATTCGTCAAACACCTATTTTTCAGTGGCAACTGAGGAGACTATAACTGACTAAATAATAGACCCAGAAAAAACTATAACTAAACGAAAATGATTATTAATTTTAGTTGACTAAAACGAGAAGAGACAAAATGATCTCACTAACCACGTTTCCATCCACACGTTTTATGAGTAAAGTCATACCCTATATATATATATATATATATATATAAATCATGACAGCTGTGATAGAAACAGGTAGTTTCGGTACAATTGTATAAATGCCGACAGATACTGTAATTTGTTCCTTCAACATGGTGGGATATTTTTCGGTGGGTAAAATGAATTGGTATGATATGGTGTGTGGACTCGAAAACCATGCAGTTTATTAGGCTATCGATGTTTTAACTTCACAGGGAGGTTTAAGTGCATGGTGATATTGATACTCCATTCCAATAAATATCGAGGTTCTTATTCTGGTGACATGATGATCGATGCCTGACTGCCGTTTGACAAATACACATTTTCTCAATACTTATCCATAATTATCTCATCGTGTAGACTAGCCTACCAGCACAGCCTACCCGTACTGTATCTGCCAGCTATTGGCTAGAGCGCACGTGCCAAGATCAATACATTAAAAAAAAATACATTTTGTGTGCACTATGTTATCACACAGTTTTTTTTTAATCAGCAACAAGTCCGTTGGGTGGGAAAACACCACTGGTTGGAAAATGTGCATATTTTCTGTATTCGGATTGTAGAATATTCGCATGGAACTCTGTTGCCAATTGGATGGAAACCTAGCTTGTGACTAAAATCTGACTAGTAAATGGACTGGACAAGAGTTTTTGGAGAGTGGAGAGATTGAGAGCTTTTCAGTGATAAGCACAATTAATATGAGCAGTACAAATGCACAGCGCAGTTGTATTCAGCAGTGGGAAGGACTCGCCACACCCGTCACACACAGCCTGCATTAGCTGGTGAGCTGCGGGGAGGAAGGCTCCGCTCCAACTCCGATTATACACATTGCACAGGGGACTCTCTTTCTTCCCTGTAGCTAACCAGTCACCACCAGCCTTCTACAGTAGTGAACTACCCATTGCCTGGATAAGAAACAACAGCTGCTTGACGAAATAAAAACAACACCAGCATTGAGTGTAATAGTAAAACAACAGTCTAGCTCTGTTTCTCTCTCTCTTGAGTATGTATATAAGGTAGGCTGTCTTTGAATGTGTTGTCTCCCTCCCACTTTTCCCAATGCATTTCATAGCCAGATTGTAGCCAACGTAGTCAAGTCTCTCTCCTTTTTTTCAGAAAAAAATGGCTTGATTCTAACCCTTAGTTCAAATGTGACCCATAACACCAGCGCTACATTTCTTTCTTTCTATGGCTAACAACCTGGGATGCATTCAGCAGGATGCAACGTTTTGGAATGTTCAGATAAAAATATGCTAGGTAGAACCAACATGCCTCTCTGACATGTTGAATAAGGAATAACGTTGGATCTATTCATTGGAATTTCTATCAGCAACGTTTGAGAACGTTTTGCAATTGAATGTGGCCTTTGTAACATTACCAGTAGCCTACATGCAAACATTTGGTGGCACAGAAAAAATGGAAAAGGGATAGCAAACAATGTATTGATTAAATTCCTCTTGCAACTACACTATATCTGACTAAGTGAAGAACTTTATTTTGAGTTAATGTGGACCCATTGACTCAGACTTGGGCACTTGGACCAGGACTTGAGCACTGGGACTTGGACTTCAGCCATAGGGACTCGTGACTTGACTCGGACTTGAGCCAGGGGACTTGGGACTCGATTCGGACTGGAGGTTTAGTGACTCGACTACATCACTGGGCGAAACAGTCATTAGCTACCGCTCAAAGTCACTAGCCCCTGTTCTGCAGCATCTCTGGAACTGATAACAATGGCAATGACACGACCGAGTGACGGAGGTGGAACCTCTACTACTTTTCCAACACTTTGTAGAGAATAGGGTATTATGCAGAAAAATGTGTTGGTAGGACAAAGCTATGTAAGTCAGTGATTTATGTTTACTATTGGTTAATGAGGCAATACAAATGTGATGTGACTAAAATGTGACTAAAATGAAAGGGCATTTAGTTTACTAAAATCATTATTCAAAAATCATTATTCAAATGACAAAAATGTGATTAAGAGCTAATTATATTTGAGTCAAAATGTCACGTTCGTCGTAACGAGGACACCAAGGCGCAGCGTGATTTGAATACATTCTTCTTTATTTAACGAAGAACACGAAGAACACTAAACAAACTAACAAACTAACAAAACGAACGTGAAGCTAATACAATGAGTGCTGACATGCAACTACCATAGACAACACAAAACACGCATACCCACCCTCGTCACACCCTGACCAAAATAATACAGAAAACATATATAACTAAGGTCAGGGCGTGACAGTACCCCCCCCCCCCCCCCCAAAGGCGCGGACTCCCGACCGTAAACCTGAACTTATAGGGGAGGGTCCGGGTGGGCATCTACCCTCGGTGGCGGCTCTGGTTCTGGACGCCGCCCCCATCTTTACCTTGGTCCCTCCGCCTTTGTTGAGCTGAACCGTGGATCATCGCCGGAGACCCCGGGCTGGGGACTGTCCCCGGAGACCCCGTGCTGTGGACCGTCGCTGGAGACCCCAGGCTGGGGACCGTCGCTGGAGACCCCGGGCTGGGGACCTTCGCTAGAGGCTCTGGACTGGAGATTGTCGCTGGAGGCTCCAGACTGGAGATCGTCTCTGGAGGCTCCGGACTGGAGATTGTCGCTGGAGGCTCCGGACTGTGGCCCGCCGTTGGAGGTTCCGGACTGTGGCCCGTCGTTGGAGGTTCCGGACTGTGGCCCGTCGTTGGAGGTTCCGGACTGTGGCCCGTCGTTGGAGGTTCCGGACTGTGGCCCATCATTGGAGGTTCCGGACTGTGGCCCGTCGTTGGAGGTTCCGGACTGTGGCCCGTCGTTGGAGGTTCCGGACTGTGGCCCGTCGTTGGAGGTTCCGGTCTGTGAACTGTCGCCGGATGCTCTGGACTGGGTACTGTCGCTGGACGCTCTGGACTGGGTACTGTTGCCGGACGCTCTGTACTACCGAGGCGCACTGTAGGCCTGGTGCGTGGTGCCGGAACTGGTGGTACCGGGCTGGGGACATGCACCTCAGGGCGAGTGCGAGGAGCAGGAACAGGGCGTACTGGACCCTGGAGGCGCACTGGAGGCCTGGTGTGTGGTGCCGGAACTGGTGGTACCGGGCTGGGGACACGCACCTCAGGGCGAGTGCGGGGAGGAGGATCAGAACGTACTGGACTCTGGAGGCGCACTAGAGGCCTGGTGCGTGGTGCCGGAACTGGTGGTACCGGGCTGAGGACACGCACCTCAGGGCGAGTGCGGGGAGGAGGAACGGGACGTACTGGACTCTGGAGGCGCACTGGAGGCCTGGTGCATGGTGCCGGAACTGGTGGTACCGGGCTGAGGACACGCACCTCAGGGCGAGTGCGGGGAGGAGGAACAGGACGTACTGGACTCTGGAGGCGCACTGGAGATCCAGAACATAGAGCTGGCTCAATATGTCCTGGCTGGATGCCCATTCTAGCCCGGCAAATGCGAGGAGCTGGAATAGAGCGCACCGGGCTAAGAATGCGAACTGGAGACACCGTGCGCATCTCTGCATAACGCGGTGTCTGACCAGTTACACGCTCCCCATGGTAAGCATGAGGAGTTGGCTCAGGTCTCCTACCTGACTCAGCCAATCTCCTCGTGTGCCCCCCCCAAAAAATATTATTGGGGCTGCCTCTCGGGCTTCCGTGCTAGCCGTGTACCCTCATATCGTCGCCGTTCCTCTATTCTCCGGTATTCCTCCTCGTAGTATCGCCGTTCCTCCTGCGCTGCTTCCATGGCAAGGTCTTGTCCCCTGCCATTACCTCCTCCCAGGTTCAGGATGTCCTCCACTCATTTTTCTCCCGGGTCCATGATGTCTACTCCTCTTTATCACGCAGCTTGGTCCTTCTATGGTGGGTTATTCTGTCACGTTCGTCGTAACGAGGAGACCAAGGCGCAGCGTGATTTGAATACATTCTTCTTTATTTAACGAAGAACACGAAGAACACTAAACAAACTAACAAACTAACAAAACGAACGTGAAGCTAATACAACGAGTGCTGACATGCAACTACCATAGACAATACAAAACACGCATACCCACCCTCGTCACACCCTGACCAAAATAATACAGAAAACATACACTGCTCAAAAAAATAAAGGGAACACTAAAATAACACATCCTAAATCTGAATGAATGAAATATTCTTGTTAAATACTTTTTTCTTTACATAGTTGAATGTGCTGACAACAAAATCACACAAAAATTATCAATGGAAATCAAATTTATCAACCCATGGAGGTCTGGATTTGGAGTCACACTCAAAATTAAAGTGGAAAATCACACTACAGGCTGATCCAACTTTGATGTAATGTCCTTAAAACAAGTCAAAATGAGGCTCAGTAGTGTGTGCGGCCTCCACGTGCCTGTATGACCTCCCTACAATGCCTGGGCATGCTCCTGATGAGGTGGCGGATGGTCTCCTGAGGGATCTCCTCCCAGACCTGGACTAAAGCATCCGCCAACTCCTGGACAGTCTGTGGTGCAACGTGGCGTTGGTGGATGGAGCGAGACATGATGTCCCAGATGTGCTCAATTGGATTCAGGTCTGGGGAACGGGCGGGCCAGTCCATAGCATCAATGCCTTCCTCTTGCAGGAACTGCTGACACACTCCAGCCAGATGAGGTCTAGCATTGTCTTGCATTAGGAGGAACCCAGGGCCAACCGCACCAGCATATGGTCTCACAAGGGGTCTGAGGATCTCATCTCGGTACCTAATGGCAGTCAGGCTACCTCTGGCGAGCACATGGAGGGCTGTGCGGCCCCCCAAAGAAATGCCACCCCACACCATGACTGACCCACCGCCAAACCGGTCATGCTGGAGGATGTTGCAGGCAGCAGAACGTTCTCCACGGCGTCTCCAGACTCTGTCACGTCTGTCACATGTGCTCAGTGTGAACCTGCTTTCATTTGTGAAGAGCACAGGGTGCCAGTGGCGAATTTGCCAATCTTGGTGTTCTCTGGCAAATGCCAAACGTCCTGCACGGTGTTGGGCTGTAAGCACAACCCCCACCTGTGGACGTCGGGCCGGTTTGCCACCCTCATGGAGTCTGTTTCTGACCGTTTGAGCAGACACATGCACATTTGTGGCCTGCTGGAGTTAATTTTGCAGGGCTCTGGCAGTGCTCCTCCTTGCACAAAGGCGGAGGTAGCGGTCCTGCTGCTGGGTTGTTGCCCTCCTACGGCCTCCTCCACGTCTCCTGATGTACTGGCCTGTCTCCTGGTAGCGCCTCCATGCTCTGGACACTACGCTGACAGACACAGCAAACCTTCTTGCCACAGCTCGCATTGATGTGCCATCCTGGATGAGCTGCACTACCTGAGCCACTTGTGTGGGTTGTAGACTCCGTCTCATGCTACCATTAGAGTGAAAGCACCGCTAGCATTCAAAAGTGACCAAAACATCAGCCAGGAAGCATAGGAACTGAGAAGTGGTCTGTGGTCACCACCTGCAGAACCACTCCTTTATTGGGGGTGTCTTGCTAATTGCCTATAATTTCCACCTGTTGTCTATTCCATTTGCACAACAGCATGTGAAATTTATTGTCAATCAGTGTTGCTTCCTAAGTGGACAGTTTGATTTCACAGAAGTGTGATTGACTTGGAGTTACATTGTGTTGTTTAAGTGTTCCCTTTATTTTTTTGAGCAGTGTATATAACTAAGGTCAGGGCATGACACAAAATCACTAGACTAAATCTAAAAAGAGATGCAGCGAATAATGTTAGGTTACTTCTAAGTAGGTTACTGGTTACTCCAAAACAGTAAATTGGTTTTTGGTTACTCCAAACAGTAAATTATCTCAAACATAGTGACCTTTCATTATAGAGCCATGATCTACTGGGACTACCTTTCTGTTTTTTTATTTTTTTATTTCACCTTTATTTAACCAGGTAGGCCAGTTGAGAACAAGTTGTCATTTACAACTGCGACCTGGCCAAGATAAAGCAAAGCAGTGCAACAAAAACAACAACACAGAGTTACACATGGGATAAACAAACGTACAGTCAATAACACAAAAGAAAAATCTGTATACAGTGTGTGCAAATGAAGTAAGGAGGTAAGGCAATAAATAGGTCAATAGTGACGAAGTAATTACAATTTAGCAATTTACACTGGAGTGATAGATTTGCAGAAGATGAATGTGCAAGTAGAAAAACTGGTGTGCAAAAGAGCAGAATAACAAAAACAAATATGGGGATGGGGAAGGTAGTTGGTTGGATGGGCTATTTACAGATGGGCTGTGTACAGCTGCAGCAGCGGTAAGCTGCTCTGACAGCTGACGCTTAAAGTTAGTGAGTGAGACATAAGTCTCCAACTTCAGTGATTTTTGCAATTCATTCTCGTCATTGGCAGGAGAGAACTGGAAGGAAAGGCGGCCAAATAAGTGTTGGCTTTGGGGATGACCAGTAAAATATACCTGCTGGAGCGCGTGCTACAGGTGGGTGTTGCTATGGTGACCAGTGAGCTGAGATAAGGCGGAGCTTTACCTAGCAAAGACTTATAGATGACCTGGAGCCAGTGAGTTTGGCGACAAATATGTAGCGAGGACCAGCCAACGAAAGCATACAGGTCGCAGTGGTGGGTAGTATATGGGGCTTTGGTGACAAAACGGATGGCACTGTGATAGACTGCATCCAATTTGCTGAGTAGAGTGTTGGAGGCTATTTTGTAAATGACATTGCCGAAGTCAAGGATCAGTAGGATAGTCTGTTTTACGAGGGTATGTTTGGCAGCATGAGTGAAGGAGGCTTTGTTGCGAAATAGGAAGCCGATTCTAGATTTAACTTTGGATTGGAGATGCTTAATGTGAGTCTGGAAGGAGAGTGTACAGTCTAGCCAGACACCTAGGTATTTATAGTTGTCCACGTATTCTAAGTCAGAACCGTCCAGAGTAATGATGCTAGTCGGGCGGGTGGGTGTGGGCAGCGGTCGGTTGAAGAGCATGCATTTAGTTTTACTAGCATTTAAGAGCAGTTGGAGGCCATGGAAGGAGTGTTGTTTGCTTAGACTCAAGAGATAAGTATGGTGGCATTAATATTTCTGCAGGCAGTCGTGTTCTTTTGATGACTGTATTTGCAATTTTGACGGTATAACATAGTTTTTATTCATTAATTTATGTTTTGAGATGCATTTAAAATGCATTTACTGTTTTGCAAAAGGCCACAGAGTTTTGTATCTTGTGGACTCTGAAAATCAAATCAAATCTTATTTGTCACATGCGCCGAATACAACAGATGTAGACCTTACAGTGAAATGCCTACTTAGAAGCCCTTAACCAACAATGCAGTTTTAACTTCTTATGGCTGGGGGCAGTATTGAGTAGCTTGGATGAATAAGGTGCCCAGAGGTGCCCAGAATAAACGGCCTCCTACTCAGTCCCAGTTGCCAATATATGCATATTATTAGTATATTTGGAGAGAAAACACTCTGAGTTTCTAAAACTGTTTGAATGATGTCTGTTAGTATAACAGAACTCATATGGCAGGCAAAAACCTGAGAAAAACCAGGAAGTGGGAAATCTGATGTTGGTCGTTTTTCAACTCATTCCCTATTGAAGATACAGTGGGATATGGGTCATGTTGCACTTCCTAATGCTTCCACTAGATGTCAACAGTCTATAGAACCTTGTTTGATGCTTCTACTGTGAAGTGGGGCCAAATGAGAGGGGAATGAGTCAGAGGTCCGGCAGAATGCTTTGAACTCGTGACGCTCGTTCACGTGAGAGCGAGCTCTGTTGCATTTGCTTTTCTGAAGACAAAGGAACATTATTGAAGATTTATGTTAAAAACATCCTAAAGATTGATTCTATACATCGTTTGACATGTTTCTACGGACTGTAATGGAACTTTTTGACATTTCGTCTGCTCCTAGTGAACGCACTTCGTGACTTTGGATTTGTTTACAAAACGCGCTAACAAAAGTAGCTATTTGTAAATGATGGACATTATCGAACAAAACAAACATTTATTGTGGAACTGGGATTCCTGGGAGTGCATTCTGGTGAAGATCATTAAAGGTAAGTGAATATTTATCATGTTATTTCTGACTTCTGTTGACTGCACAACATGGCGGATATCTTTTTGGCTGGTTTGGGCTCTGAGCGCCGTACTCAGATTATTGCATGGTTATGCTTTTTCCGTAAAGCTTTTTTGAAATCTGACACAGCGGTTGCATTAAGGAGAAGTGGATCTAAAATTCCATGTATAACACTTGTATCTTTGATCAACGTTTATTATGAGAATTTCTGTAAATTGATGTGGCTCTCTGCAAAATCACCGGATGTTTTTGGAACTACTGAACATAACGCGCCAATGTATACTGAGGAGTTTTTGATATAAATATGAACTTTACCGAACAAAACATACATTTATTGTGTAACATGAAGTCCTATGAGTGTCATCTGATGAAGATCATCAAAGGTTAGTGATTCATTTTATCTCTATTTCTGCTTTTTGTGACTCCTGTCTTTGGCTGGGAAAATGGCTGTGTTTTTCTGTGACTTGGCGGTGACCTAACATAATCGTTTGTGGTGCTTTCGCTGTAAAGCCTTTTTGAAATTGGACACTGTGGTGGGATTAACAACAAGATTACCTTTAAAATGGTATAAGATACTTGTATGTTTGAGGAATTTTAATTATGAGATTTCTGTTGTTTGAATTTGGCACCCTGCATTTTCACTGGCTGTTGTCATATCGATCCCGTTAACGGGATCTCAGCCATAAGAAGTTTAAGAAAATACCTAAAAAAGTAAGAAATAAAAGTAACAAATAATTAAAGAGCAGCAGTAAAATAACAATAGCGAGGCTATAAACAGGGGGTACCGGTACAGAGTCAATGTACGGGGGCACGGGTTAGTCGAGGTAATTGAGGTAATATGTTCATGTAGGTAGAGTTATTAAAGTGACTATGCAGAGATAATAACAGAGAGTAGCAGCAGCGTGGGGGGGGGGGGGGGGGGGGGGCAATGCAAATAGTCTGGGTAGCCATTTGATGAGATGTTCAGGAGTCTTATGGCTTGGGGGTAGAAGCTGTTTAGAAGCCTCTTGGACCTAGACTTGGCGCTCCGGTACTGCTTGCCGTGCGGTAGCAGAGAGAATAGTCTATGACTCGGGTGGATGGAGTCTTGGACAATTTTTTGTGCTTTCCTCTGACACCGCCTGGTATAGAGGTCCTGGATGGCAGGAAGCTTAGCCTCGGTGATGTACTGGGCCGTACGCACTACACTCTGTAGTGCCTTGCGGTCGGAAGCCGAGCAGTTGTCATACAAGGCAGTGATGCAACCCATAAGGATGCTCTCGATGGTGCAGCTGTAGAACCTTTTGAGGATCTGAGGACCCATGCCAAATCTTTTCAGTCTCCTGAGGGGGAATAGGTTTTGTCGTGCCCTCTTCATGACTGTCTTGGTGTGCTTGGACCATGCTAGTTTGTTGGTGATGTGGATGCCAAGGAACTTGAAGCTCTCAACTTGCTCCACTACAGCCCCGTCGATGAGAATGGGGGCGTGCTCGGTCCTCCTTTTCCTGTAGTTCACAATCATATCCTTTGTCTTGATCACGTTGAGGGAGAGGTTGTTGTCCTTGCACCACATTGTCAGGTCTCTGACCTCCTCCTTATAGGCTGTCTCGTCATTGTCGGTGATCAGGCCTACCACTGTTGTGTCATCGGCAAACTTAATGATGGTGTTAGAGTTGTGCCTGGCCATGCAGTCATGAGTGAACAGGGAGTACGGGAGGGGACTGAGCACGCACCCCTGAGGGGCCCTCGTGTTGAGGATCAGCGTGGCGGATGTGTTGTTACCTACCCTTACCACCTGGGGGTTGGCCTGTCTGGAAGTCCAGGATCCAGTTGCAGAGGGAGGTGTTTAGTCCCGGGGTCCTTAGCTTAGTGATGAGCTTTGAGTGCACTATGATGTTGAACGCTGAGCTGTAGTCAATTAATAGCATTCTCACATAGGTGTTCCTTTTGTCCTGGTTTGAAAGGGCAGTGTGAAGTGCAATAGAGATTGCATCGTCTGGGGATCTGTTGGGGCGGTATGCAAATTGGAGTGGGTCTAGGGTTTCTGGGATAATGGTGTTGATGTGAGCCATGACCAGCCTTTCAAAGCACTTGATGGCTACAGAGGTGAGTGCTACGGGTCAGTAGGCATTTAGGCAGGTTGTCACGTTCCTGACCTGTTTCTGTTGTTTGGTATGTGTTTATTGGTCAGGGCGTGAGTTTTGGGTGGGCAGTCTATGTTTTCTGTTTCTATGTTGGTTTTGGGTTGCCTGGTATGGCTCTCAATTAGAGGCAGGTGTTTGACGTTTCCTCTGATTGAGAGTCATATTAAGGTAGGTTGTTCTCACTGTTTGTTTGTGGGTGATTGTCGTCCGTGTCTGTGTCTGCGCACCACACGGGACTGTAGCGGTTGTTCGTTCGTTTGTAATAGTCTGTACCTGTTCCTACGTGCTTCGTGTTGTATGTAAGTTGTCATGGTTTAGGTCAGTCTACATTCGTTTTTGTTATTTTGTATTTCTAAGTGTTATTTCGTGTTTCGTCGTTTTTGTTTAATAAATCATTATGTATTCACAACCCGCTGCATTTTGGTCCTCCGATCCTTCTCTCCTCTCCTCGTCTGAGGAGGAGGAAGATCTAGACACCCGTTACAGAATCACCCACCAAACCCGGATCAAGCAGCGGGTTAACGGACAGCGCACAAAGCAGGATTTCTGGTCTTGGGAGGAGATCATAGAAGGAAAAGGACCATGGGCTAAAGTTGAAGTGAATCGCCGCCCATGGGAACAGCTGGAGGCAGCTCGGAGAGCGGAGGAAACCGGAGAGAGGAACCGGCGTTATGAGGGGACGCGTCTAGCACGGAAGCCCGAAAAGCCCGCAAGTACAACCCAAAAATTTCTTGGGGGGGGGGGCTAAGAGGTAGTGGGTCTAGGGCAGGTAGGAGACCTGCGCCCACTTCCCAGGCTAACCGTGGAGAGCGGGAGTACGGGCAGACACCGTGTTACGCAGTAGAGCGCACGGTGTCTCCTGTACGTGTGCATAGCCCGGTGCGGGTTATTCCACCTCCCCGCACTGGTAGGGCTAGATTGAGCATTGAGCCAAGTGCCATGAAGCCGGCTCTACATATCTGGCCACCAGTACGTCTCCTTGGGCCGGCTTACATGGCACCAGCCTTACGCATGGTGTCCCCGGTTCGCCTACATAGCCCGGTGCGGGTTATTCCACCTCCCCGCACTGGTCAGGCGACGGGGAGCATACAACCAGGTAAGGTTGGGCAGGTTCAGTGCTCAAGGGAGCCAGTACGCCTACACGGTCCGGTATATCCGGCGCCACCTTCCCGCCCCAGCTCAGTACCACCAGTGCCTGCACCACGCACCAAGCCTCATGTGCGTCCTCAGAGCCCTGTACGCACTGTTCCTCCTCCACGCACTCTCCCTGTGGTGCGTGTCTCAAGCTCAGTGCCTCCAGTTTCGGCACCACGCATCAAGCCTCCTGTGCGTCTCCAGAGCCCTGTACGCACTGTTCCTTCTCCCCGCACTCGCCCTGAGGTGCGTGCCCTCAGCCCGGTACCTCCAGTTCCGGTACCACGCACCAGTCCTATAGTGCGCTTCGAGAGTCCAGTGTGCCCTGTTCCTGCTCCCCGCACTAGCCTTGAGGTGCGTGTCTCCAGTCCGGTACCACCAGTTCCGGCACCACGCACCAGGCCTACTGTGCGCCTCAGCAGGTCAGAGTCGGCTGTCTGCCCAACGCCGCCTGCACTGCTCGTCTGCCCAGCACCATCTGAGCCATCTGTCTGCCCAGCACCGTCTGAGCCATCTGTCTGCCCAGCACCGTCTGAGCCATCTGTCTGCCCAGCACCGTCTGAGCCATCTGTCTGCCCAGCACCGTCTGAGCCATCTGTCTGCCCAGCGCCGTCTGAGCCATCTGTCTGCCCAGCGCCGTCTGAGCCATCTGTCTGCCCAGCGCCGTCTGAGCCATCCGTCTGTCCAGCGCCGTCTGAGCCATCCGTCTGCCCAGCGCCTTCTGAGCCATCCGTCTGCCCAGCGCCTTCTGAGCCATCCGTCTGCCCAGCGCCTTCTGAGCCATCCGTCTGCCACGAGCCATTAGAGCCGCCCGTCTGTCCCGAGCCATTAGAGCCGTCCGTCAGTCAGGAGCTGCTAGAGCCGTCCATCAGTCAGGAGCTGCCAGAGCCGCCAGCCAGTCAGGAGCTGCCAGAGCCGCCAGCCAGTCAGGAGCTGCCAGAGCCGCCAGCCAGTCAGGAGCTGCCAGAGCCGCCAGCCAGTCAGGAGCTGCCAGAGCCGCCAGCCAGTCAGGAGCTGCCAGAGCTGCCCTACAGTCATGAGCTGCCCTACAGTCATGAGCTTCCCTACAGTCATGAGCTGCCCTTCAGTCATGAGCTGCCCTTCAGTCATGAGCTGCCCTACAGTCATGAGCTGCCCTCCAGTCATGAGCTGCCCTCCAGTCATGAGCTGCCCTCCAGTCATGAGCTGCCCTCCAGTCATGAGCTGCCCTACAGTCATGAGCTGCCACTCAGTCCGGAGCTGCCACTCAGTCCGGAGCTGCCACTCAGTCCGGAGCTGCCACCCAGTCCGGAGCTGCCACCCAGTCCGGAGCTGCCACTCAGTCCGGAGCTGCCATTAGTACAGAGTTGTCCCTCTGTCCTAAGCTACCTCTCTGTCCGGAGCTACCTCTCTGTCCTGAGCTACCTCTCTGTCCTGAGCTACCTCTCTGTCCTGAGCTACCTCTCTGTCCTGAGCTACCTCTCTGTCCTGAGCTACCTCTCTGTCCGGAGCTGTCTCCTCTATGTAGGAGGGGCCTTAGTGAAGGTTCCTGGACCATGGTCGGGGGCGAGGGTCGCCACTCAAAGGACGCTAAGGAGGGGGACAAAGACAGTGGTGGAGTGGTGTCCTCGTCCACCGCCGGAGCCGCCACCGCGGACAGATGCCCACCCAGACCCTCCCCTTGAGTTGTAGGGGTGCGCCCGGAGTTCGCACCTTGAGGGGGGGGTTCTGTCACGTTCCTGACCTGTTTCTGTTGTTTGGTATGTGTTTATTGGTCAGGGCGTGAGTTTTGGGTGGGCAGTCTATGTTTTCTGTTTCTATGTTGGTTTTGGGTTGCCTGGTATGGCTCTCAATTAGAGGCAGGTGTTTGACGTTTCCTCTGATTGAGAGTCATATTAAGGTAGGTTGTTCTCACTGTTTGTTTGTGGGTGATTGTCGTCCGTGTCTGTGTCTGCGCACCACACGGGACTGTAGCGGTTGTTCGTTCGTTTGTAATAGTATGTACCTGTTCCTACGTGCTTCGTGTTGTATGTAAGTTGTCATGGTTTAGGTCAGTCTACATTCGTTTTTGTTATTTTGTATTTCTAAGTGTTATTTCGTGTTTCGTCGTTTTTGTTTAATAAATCATTATGTATTCACAACCCGCTGCATTTTGGTCCTCCGATCCTTCTCTCCTCTCCTCGTCTGAGGAGGAGGAAGATCTAGACACCCGTTACACAGGTTCCTTAGTGTTCTTGGGCACAGGACTATGGTGGTCTGCTTGAAACATGTTGGTATAACAGACTCAGACAGGGAGAGGTTGAAAATGTCAGTGAAGACACTTGCCAGTTGGTCAGCGCATGATCCGAGTACACGTCCTGCTAATCCATCTGGACTGTTTAAAGGTCTTACTCACGTCGGCTGCGGAGAGCTTGATCACACAGTCGTCCGGAACAGCTGATGCTCTCATGCATGTTTCAGTGTCACTTGCCTCGAAGCGAGCATAGAAGTTATTTAGCTCGTCTGGTAGGCTCGTGTCACTGGTCAGCTCTCAGCTGTGCTTCCCTTTGTAGTCTGTAATAGTTTGCAAGCCCTGCCACATCCAATGAGCGTCGGAGCCGTTGTAGTCATGTATTGACGCTTTGCCTGTTTGATGGTTCGTCGGAGGGCATAGCGGGATTTCTTATAAGCTTCCGGGTTAGAGTCCTGCACCTTGAAAGCGGCAGCTCTACCCTTTAGCTCAGTGCAGATGTTGCCTGTAATCCATGGCTTCTGGTTGGGGTACGTACGTACAGTCACTGTGGGGACGACGTCATCGATGCACTAATTCTTGAAGCCAGTGACTGATGTGATGTACTCCTCAATGCCATTGGAAGAATCCCGGAACATATTCCAGTCTGTGCTAGCAAAACAGTCTTGTAGTTTAGCACCTGCTTCATCTGACCACTTTTTTATTGACCGAGTCACTGGTGCTTCTTGCTTTAGTTTTTGCTTGTAAACAGGAATCAGGAGGATAGAATTATGGTCAGATTTGCCAAATGGAGGGTGAGGAAGAGTTTTTTAAGCATCTCTGTGTGTGGAGTAAAGGTGGTCCCGAGTTTTTTTTACATCTGGTTGCACATTTAACATGCTGATAGAAATGAGGTAAAACTGATTTAAGTTTCCCTGCATTAAAGTCCCCGGTGAGCGTTTGGATGAGCGTTTTCCTGTTTGCTTTAGGTGGTATACAGCTCATTGAGTGCGGTCTTAGTGCCAACTTCGGTTTGTGGTGGTATGTAGACAGCTAAGAAAAATACAGATGAAAACTCTGTAGTGTGGTCTACAGCTTATCATGATATACTCTACCTCAGGCGAGCAAAACCTTGAGACTTCCTTAGATATCCTGCACCAACTGTTGTTTTCTAATATACATAGACCGCCACCCTTTGTCTTACCAGAGGCTGCTGTTCTATCCTGCCGATAGAGTGTTTAACCCGCCAGCTGTATGTTGTTAATGTCATCATTCAGCCATGACTCGGTGAAACATAAGATACTACAGTTTTTAATGTCCCGTTGTTTGGGTGCTTTTAGTTCGTCCCATTTATTTTCCAGCGATTGTACGTTGGCTAACAGTAGGGATGGCAAAGGCAGATTAGCCACTCATCGCCTGATTCTCACAAGGCTCCCCAATCTCCTTCCGCAAAATCTCTGTCTCTTTCTCCTCTCTCCAAACAATGCGACAAACAAACAAAATAGCACGGTTGGTTAAGAGCCAATAAAACAGCAGCCATCCCCTCTGGCGCAATCATACACAAATCAACAACATTGTTCCAAAAACTGCATGTACACGATTGACAAAAACTGTAATAGGTATTTCTTTCTTTCTTTAAATATAATTGTAATACAAGACGAAGATGTGTTTTCTTTTTCTTTTCAAATAATTTTCACCGTTTGATTTAGTTAAATGTGACCGACCGCCTCAATTCGGATTTATGTAGCAACATTTGAAATAGTTTTTTACATTGGATAAAAGTAGAGGCTCAGAGCTACAAAATGGTATATCATACACTGCAGTTGATGAACAATGGGAAAGTAATTCTGCTTTGGAAGTTGATAAACGTGTAACCCCACTTTTGAGGAAATGGCCCTTGAATGTTTTGGTACACCTACTGGATAGCTCTTCTTTGTTTACCCATATTCTGCATTGTTCACACCCTCTTAAGCCTTAGCCCCACCCATCTATTTAAGGATTCACATGTGAGGCCATGTGTTGAACACAGTAAGTAAGGTAGTGTAGTAAACAACCAAAGATTTCAAGACTAAAAGTGGTAAAAGTAGTAGCCTCCAGATAAAAAATAAACTTCATCTAGTCTTGGCCTATATCTTAATCTGACTTTGAAAGTGTCTAGATACAAATGTTGTATAAATATGTTATATTTATTAGATGATGCTTACCCAGACAATACTATAACCACCCCCAGCCAAATCTAGCTAAGTGGAGGGGTCACTGTTGTCTAGACATGTACACATGTTCATGAAGTACAATAGATGGCCGTAATCACCCCCAGACACACCTAGCTAACTTGATGGGTCATGTAATCATTCTCTTACAAGTGGAGTCTTTTGTTTAGACATGCAGCTAGCTAGCAATGAACCATAATCCCAACCCATAGCTACAGTACAAACAGATTGTCATAGCTAGTCACCATGCAGGAAATGCTGGAGTATGAATCTGCAGGTAGCTAATGCTAACCAACTAGGTTCAATGTTAGATAGCTAGCTAACATTAGGCTATAACTAGCAATGCAAATGGATTTCTGAGATACGAATAATGTTGCTACACAGATCATACACGTAATGTTAGCTAGCAAGTCAGCAACATTAGCTAGCGAGCCAGCAAGCTAACGTTTGCTAGCTAGCGAACAGTATGCTTTAACTTGCAATGAAAATGACTTTCTGACAAAATTAGAAACATATGATATCTGAAAATGTTGCCAGACTCTTACCCATATACATGGATGAACGCTTCATGGCAGCTTGTCTTTTTCGTTTGGTTTGTAGCTAATTACAGCTTGTTTGGCTCGTTGTTGTGTCAAGTCACTCCGGTTTACACTGCCGTGTGCAGAAAGTAGTCCATCACAACTTTTTCCCACTGCTAAATTCTGGGCAGCAATGTTGTTGAGAGCAGTAGCAGCACTTTTGCATATCTCCATGGCTAATGGTACATCTTTAAAAAAAGCTGCGGTAGCAAGGATTATTTACTCATACTGAGCAGCTCATGTTATAGACAGAAGTGCGCTACATGGCAGACCAATCCAAACTGATCTTTCAGCATTTCCAGCCCAGCCATTGTCTCAGCCAATTAAGCTTGTTTTTATTCGTATTTACAGATGGCATATCATTTTTCTATTAGGTCACATTAAAGTTCACATGTTCCAGAAGGCTTTTCTGCCTCAAATAATACAAATGTTGATTTAAAAAAAGTAGTGTTAAGTAGTGACATGGGGCACACACCTAGCTTCTTGAAACGGGTCACAAATATAGAATAAATAACCAAATATAATTTCAGTGATCTTTTTATGGTAATAAATAGTGGTGCTGGGGGACACATTGTCAAAACCCAAACCAAATGTATAAAACATATACAGTAAATCTTTAATGATGTATTTCCCATTATCTGTTGTGGGTGTATGATTTAGTCATTGACCTCTTGAGAGGTCTCTGAATATGAGATACACCATGTCCCTGTCGCTTCCTATTTTATATCAAAGAGGTCAATGTAAAAAATGACTCGGAACCAATTTGTGTTACCAAAAATACCATTGAGAAAACATTACGCTTGCTGTTGTGTTTGATATGCACAGAGACACTTATCCATCCGTTCACTCCGCCACCCCGCGAATAGAGAAGTGCTCCAGGAATCACCGCTGCTGCCGCTGCATCAGTGAGATATGATGCTGGTTAATTTTGATCATTGACATTTCCTTTTTCATGCATTCCCGAAAACAACGGCCTCCCTTCCATTAAGGAATTATTCAAATGACCTTCAACAATGCATGTTTTCCTACAGTTTGTTTTGGGAATATGAGAACGCATACTGACATCTCAATTACTTATGCAAGGCTCAGACTAGGCCCAGTGGAGGCAATCACCATGTGTACAGTCCTCAGTCACTCCGAATCAAAGAGGAGCCCGGACGGACACACATAATTCAGACAAGTCAGACAGGATTTGCATACAAAGACAAAAAGCAAAAAATGAGAGACAGCATAAAAAAAAATGCAGCCATCTTGAGTGGGAAGTCAAGGTAGAGTGTGTGTGTGTGTGTGTGTGCGCGCGCGCGCGCGCGTCTGTGTGTGAGAGAGAAGGTTTGAATTGTTCAAAAAAAGGGGATAATGTGCCATGTTGTATATGTGGAGTTCCTCAGCCATCACTAGCCCCTAGCTCGCAGTGGACCAGACAGTCATTGTCCGTCTTTATCCTCCAACACAGAGGGTCCTTCCCACCTGGAAGTGACACATTGTCTAACGTGTGCTGATGGGGGTGGAGGGATCGGGTGGGGTGTGGAGGGAGGCTACCCGGAGTCACGTCATTAGCGCGTTCGGAGGAAGACGCAGGGCCTCCCTGACACATGTCACGGACAGCAAGCCCAAGCCCACGTATGAACCTGACACACTGCACATCATTTATCCTGACTCGATCTGCATGCCGAGTTGTTGGTCTGTTGTGTTTGGTTTGGACATGGGCGCTGGCAGGGAAGACAGAGGGGGTTATTATGCAGGTGGCGGTGGGGGGAGTGGGGGTGAGGTCGGTGGTGGAGGTTAGAGGGGGGTGAGGTGGAGGAGGCGGCAGGAGGGCATCTCCGTACTGTAGCTACACCACACTGAAGGGGTGACACATTTGTCATGTCCAGTGAAAAGCGACATACACAAACAAGCACAGCCACATATAATACACACACACACACACAAACACACAAACACACACACATGTACAGACACACACACATGGGAATATACAGTCACCTTCAAAATTATTGGCACCCATGATAAAGATTAGCAAAAAACACTGGATAAAATAAATAATACAAATGAGAAAATTATAGTGTTGTATACTAATACAACAATATACTCAGATATAGAGCTCTTGTTTAACGAGTAAAACAAAATTCTGAAAAAGATAGGTATCAAAATTATTGGCACCCTAAATATTCTTATAAATATATCAAACAAAATAAAATCTGCATTAACATTCAACTTTTTAAAGTTATTCTCAGTTTAAGAAAATGTATTGTGGCCTTCCCAGGCTTCCTGTTAGTAATGCGCATATAAATTCATTTTGTCATCAATCACCATGGGGAAAGGCAAAGAACTCACAAATGAAAGAAACAAATGGTTGTTGACCTACATATATCAGGCAAAGGGTACAAATAAATTGGTTACTGTATATATATATGTATATATATATATACTACATGACCAAAAGTATGTGGACACGTGCTCTTTGAACATCTCATTCCAAAATCATTGGCATTAAAACGAAGTTGGTCCTTCCTTTGCTGCTATAACAGCCTCCACACTTCTGGGAAGACTTTCCACTAGATGTTGGAACATTGCTGCGGGGACTTGATTCCATTCAGCCCTGATGTTGGGCGATTAGGCTTGGCTCACAGTCGGCGTTCCAATTCATCCCAAAGGTGTTCGATGAGGTTGAGGGCAGGGCTCTGTGCAGGCCAGTCAAGTTTTTCCACACAGATCTTGACAAACCATTTCTGAATGGACATCGCTTTGTGCACGGGGTCATTGTCATGCTGAAACAGGAAAGGGACTTCCCCAAACTGTTGCCACAAAGTTGGAAGCACAGAATCATCTAGAATGTCATTGCATGCTGTAGCGTTAAGATCTCCCTTCACTGGAACTAAGGGGCCTAGCCGAACCATGAAAAACAGCCCAGACCATTATTACTCCTCCACCAAACTTTACAGTTGGCACAATGCATTGGGGCAGGTAGCATCCACCAAATCCAGATTTATCTGTCAGACTGCCAAATGGTGAAGTGTGATTCATCACTCCAGAGAACGCGTTAAAGAAAGGCAAACGGAATGGAATGGAATGATGCAAAATGTAGGCTACAAAATGAAGGAAACTTACATTAAATTATAAACTGGATGGTTCAAGTCCTGAATGCTGATTGGCTGACAGCCGTGGTATAACAGACCGTATACCACAGGTACGACAAAACATGCATTTGTACTGCTCTAATTACCTTGGTAACCAGTTGACAATAGCAATAAGGCACCTCTGGGATTTGTGGTATATGAATAATATACCACGGCTAAGGGCTGTATCCAGGCACTCTGCATTGCGTTGTGCATAAGAACAGCCCTGAGCCGTGGTATATTGGCCTTATACCACACCCCCCCCGGGCCTTATTGCTTAAGTGATAGTTACAGTATACATATATGTGTGTATTACTGATGGTGGCTCCTGATAGTGGCTAATATTTAACATAATACAACATTTAAAATATAACTGAGAAAAGCCTGGGCCTCAAAATTTCATCCCTGCAAATTATGAGGGCCTACGATTAAAATTATAGCCTTCTACAGTACATGTCATGTTTATGTGACTGCAGGTTCATTCAACCGTATTCATGGTTTCATCGCGTGTAAAGGTGATGGAATTGTGAACGGAATTAAGTCAAGAATAGGTCACACCTTCTTAAATCTCCACCCCAAACAAATAGTGGGTGAATAACATGCTATTCTCATGCCTAAATGTAAGGTTCGAATACTTGTAGAGAGAAAAGTGCATCAAAATGGAAGTTACGCACGCTTAACTCGGGTCAGAATTCCCCCACAGAGCACTGCATTTCAATGGTCATCATCTGCTTTGAGCACCTTCTGAGTGTCTTGATATAAAATGAATACACCCCTTGCTGTAATAACACCTCAGACTATTCCATTCCATTCCCCTCCAAATCTATTTCACTCTATTTCATCTCTGCTCCAGTGACTGAGTGAAGTGTTTATTCAGACATCACTGTGTGTTTGTACGCATTTTTCCATTATGGCTGTACTCAACAACCACCCCCTCCCACCACACCCCCCCAAATCCCCCCTCCCGCACCATCATGTTTACATGAATTATGCATATGAGCAGTCTCATTAGAGAAACCCCTCCCATGTCACACGGCTAATCCTTGTCGTTGCCCCAGTAACCAGATTAGAGGGAGTGGGGAGGGGAGGTTGGGTTAGATAGGGACCCCGGGGCCGGTTTGGTCAGACCCAGGCCCTGGATGTATAGAGATGTGGGGATGTGGGGGCCTCGAGGCCTAGAATAGAAGGCCACAGTCCTAGCACCTGTCCACTTCTGTTAGCATGTTAGCATAGATCGTAGCAGCTAATAGGAAATGTGACCCTCCATTTGCTTGTCTGCCTAACAGTATGGAGTGTATTTTGTAAACCTTAACACTTCGGTCTGTTTTAAGGCTTAACTATAATTTGCGGTCAATTTCAATGATAATAAGGACATTGTTTGGAATTGGACATGTCATTCAGTTTACTTCCTGAATTGACTGAATTGAAATGGGATTGAGCCCAACCCTGGTAGCTACAGACTTCACATAAAGAAATAACTCACGTTACCAAGATGTTTTTACAAACATAACTTTGGACAGTATTTTTTGGAACAGAAAGTACATTAAAACAGTGGCCACAGGTGGGGAGACGACGTCACATTGGGAAAGTGGAGACGGTGACAGAAATGGGCAGTTTCGTGAGTGCACCGTGGTTGTTTAGAGTCTATCAATTTTACAGCGCCATTTGGGATTGTCCATCTGTTTAAAGGTTAACTGCCTTCTCACTTGTGAAACGCGCTTTTTTAACACAGCGGCACTGTTCCATGACAAGCCGTCTTGTCTCTGACGCGTCGATAAAGTTTGTATTTGTCTGAACAAAGAAGGAAGAGAGTTTAAACTGCATCTGAGCAAATTAGGCGATTCTGACGATTCCTATAAGGCTATCACTCTCTTCAGAGTCATGTTGATATCCTACTCCTCACGGCGACATTATAAATAAATATGCCTGGTAACAGATCTGCTGCCTGTCTGTGCATGGCCAGACAATCCACTTAATGGCCACATTGATGGGGGCCTCATCACCAGAGTGATGGAAGGAGGGGAGCTGCTAGTGTCTGGGGTTTGATTTAATGGACTGCTTGTCACGTCCCTGTCACTTTTACTGGATAATTCTACTTCACCCTGTCAGGTGAATGTGTATGTGTGTGTGTGTGTGTGTGTGTGTGAGAGGGTGGGGGGGGATAGCTAGCAATGATGAAAGTAACCCTACCTACCTTTACTGGAATGGCAGAATCTTGTAATACACTGTAATTAATTGAACAGACACATTTTTACCAGTATTATCACCTGACAATTCCCAGAGAGGCAGAGACAATGGTTCCCATGGTGAGTAAGCCTGACCACAAAACTCACCTTTGGCCCAGTAAGTCTGAGGGAACTCAGAGAAGCGCACTATTTAAGGAATACTGTGGCAATTCGGACGCTGCCGAAGTGACTGCTCCAACATGGTACTTTTTTCTCCTCCCTCCCTATGTACAGCCAGCCACAGAGTGCCACAGAGTGTCACAGAGTGTCACAGAGTGCCACAGACACCGATGAAGGTGTGGAGAAACACATGCCAAAAAGGCCCTTCTGCCACCCTCACTCTCACATCGCGACAATGATAGGCTGTCATCACACAGCGATCAGCAATGTCACCCACAACATGAGCACACACACACGCACACACACACACGCACACACACTCACACACACACACACACACACATGTACACACATCCACACACACGCACGCACGCACAGACACGCACACACGCACGCACGCACACACACACACACACACCAACGGCCCACGGCTGTGAAAATCCGCACCAGCCTGACAACAGTGACAACCAAGACAACCCTGTCACTTCAGTTATTTTTACACCAGGCCTGACAACACATCAAAAATCCCTCTCGTAAGGGAAACAATATGAGACCACTGCATCAAGCATCAGGCCCATTAAACGCTATGTACGTGTCACACAGAATATCTTATTATGCATTATTTGACATACCCAATTACACTAAGTTAGGTGTGTGGTCTTACTAATGTCACTATGTAATGGTACTGGTAGAGTACTGAGTGTGGGAATATGGAGATAATACTCTGGTCCAGCTGGAAACAACAACATCACTACACCCTGGAAGCGATCCATGTAAGGATGATCAGTTTGCATGGTTTGGGATGGACTACAGATTCATATCTGCTCAGACTGTGTGTCTGTCTCTCTGTCTGTCTGTCTGTGTGTGTGTGCATGCGTGTGTGTGTGTGTGTGTGTGTGTGACTGCGTGCCCTGTGTGTTTGTGTGTGTGTGGTGTGGTCTCAGGCTGGCAGGCGAGGGGTTAAGTCTCTGGCCCTGGCCGCTGTCAGAGCTTTGTGATGTGCTTGATTGGCGGCCTCCGGCGCTGAGATCAGTGACCGTGTGCCGTGTGATGTGTGCCGTCTCGGCCAGCATGTGATGTGCAGTGCTGTTTGTCCTTGGCGTCACACTAGGAAGCCTTGGAAATACTGTTGGCTGTCACTCAAAGGGGACGTGGCAGCTCAAACATCGACACCTGGGTTTTTCTCTTCATAGATCTCCCATCTTCTTCATTTGATGCTGTCTTCCTCTTCAGAAAAATAAGATATTAAAATGCGACATTAACATACAAAGCCTGAAAACATCTACAGTGCTTTCAGAAAGTATTCACACCCTTTGACTTTTTCCACATTTTGTTACGTTACAGCCTGAATTTAAATTGGATTAAATGTTTTTTTTATTTTTATCACTGGCTCACAAAATACCCCATAATGTCAAAGTGGATTTCTTATTTTTTTTTATTTTTTTATTTTTTATTTTTTACAAATGTATTAAAAATTAAAAGCTGAAGTGTCTTGAGTCAATAAATATTCAACCCCTTTGTTATGGCAAGCCTAAATAAGTTCAGGAGTAAAAATGATAAGTTGCATGGATTCACCGTGAAATAATAGTGTTTAACATGATTTTCTAATGACTACCTCATCTCTGTACCCCACACATACAATTATCTGTACGGCCCTCCAGTTGAGCAGTGAATTTCAAACGCAGATTCTGTCACACCCTGATCTGGTTCACCTGTCCTTGTGATTGTCTCCACCCCCTCCAGGTGTCGCTTATTATCCCTGGTGTATATATCCCTGTGTTTCCTGTCTCTCTGTGCCAGTTTGTCTTGTTTGCCAAGTCAACCAGTGGTTTTCCTTGCTCCTATTTTTCCCCAGTCTCTGTTTGTTTCTAGTCCTCCTGGTTTCGACCCTTGCCTGTCCTGACTCCGAACCCGCCTGTCTGATCACTGACTACCAGCCTGCCTATCCCCTTGTATGTTTTGGACTTGGATCTGGTTTCTGACCCCTGCCTGGCCTGACCTCGAGACTGCCTATCATCTGGTACTGTTTGGACTCTAACCTGGTTTATGAACTCTTGCCTGGCCCAGACCTGCCTTTGCCTACTCCCTTTGTTATAATAAATATCGGAGCTCTACCATCTGCCTCCTGTGTCTGCCTTTGGGTCTTGCCTTGTGCCCTTATAGATTCAACTACAAAGACCAGGGAGGTTTTCCAATGCCTTGCAAGAAAAGGGCACCTATTAGTAGATGGATAAAAATAATTTAAAAAAGACATTGAATAACCCTTTGAGCATGTTGAAGTTATTAATTACACTTCGGATGGTGTATCAATACACCCAGTCACTACAAAGATACAGGCGTCCTTCCTAACTCAGTTACCTGAGAGGAAGAAAACCACTCTGGGATTTCACCATGAGGCCAATGGTGACTTTAAAACAGTTACAGAGTTTAATGGCTGTGATAGGAGAAAACTGAGGATGGATAAACAACATTGTAGTTACTCCACAATACTAACCTAAATGACAGAGTTAAAATAAGGAATCCTGTACAGAATAAAACTATTCCAAAACATGCATTCTCTTTGCAACAAGGCACTAAAGTAATGCTGCAAAAAATGTGGCTAAGCAATTCAGTTTTTGTCCTGAATACAAAGTGTTATGTTTGGGGCAAATCCAATACAACACATTACTGATTACCACTCTCCATATTTTTAATCATAGTGGTGGCTGCATCATGTTATAGGTATGCTTGTAATCATTAAGGACTGGGGAGTTTTTCAGGATACAAAAGGAATGGAACTAAGCACAGGCAAATTTGTAGAGGAATACCTGGTTCAGTCTGCTTTCCTGTGTACACTGGGAGATTAATTTACCTTTCAGCAGGACAATAACCTAAAACACAAGGCCAAATCTACACTGGAGTTGCTTACCAAGAAGACAGTGAATGTTTCTGAGTGGCGTAGTTACAGTTTTGACTTAAATCTGCTTGAAAATCCATGGCAAGACTTTAAAATAGTGGTCTAGCAATAATCAACAACACATTTGACAGAGCTTGAAGAATTCTGAAAATAATATTGGGCAAATGTTGTACAATCCAGGGGTTCAAAGCTCCTAGAGACTTACCCAGAAAGACTCACAGCTCTATTTGCAGCCAACGGTTATTCTAACATGTATTGACTCAGTGGTGTGAATACTTACACTATGTACATGACATATTTCTGTGTTCATTCTCAATACATCTGCAAACATTTACTAAAAACATGTTTTTACTTTGTCATTATGGAGTGTCGTGTGTAGGATGGATGAGAAAAAAAAGAATTCAGTCTATTTTGAATTCAGGCTGTAACACAACAAAATGTGGAATAAGTCAAGGGGTGTGAATACTTTGTGAAGGCTCTGTGTGTCTGTTTAACTCAACGGTTCACGTAATATGTTTTCAACGCCAGGTCCAATTTTGTGAGAAGGAAGTCAGTGCTCAGTCAGTCTAATGGCTAAAACAAAGAGAGCGTAACATTGGCAATAAACATGTTGACAATAAACATATTCTTGTCAATAAACCTATTGATTCATCACACATAAAGAAGAGTGTAGGCCATGTGCAAGGTGAGAAAACAGAAATGCTAATCGCTAACTACTGGGCCAAACTCCAGGGTAAACAATGCCCTTGCTGTTAGCCTCCTGTTAGCCACGACAGAATGGGATTAAACACAGTGTGTAAAATGTTACAGTTCAGAACAGCCCTTTGTACATTTTGTGACAAAATAGTCAACTTAAGTCTTTGCCTCATGCAACTCTCCCTCTTCCTCCCTCTTCCCTCTTTGTTTTTAGCCTGGAGCTAGTTAGCGGGGAGAGGCGTCACAGGCAGCCAGCGGAGGTCAGCTATGCCTGCAGGCATGACGGCCTTCACATCTGCGACCTCTCATCTGGCCATTTAACACAACATAGAGGGACTGGATGGATACAGCGACAAGGAAGTAACACTACAACAACACACTAAACCACAATTAGGAGAACAAAATCTCACCCGAATAATGGCATTGTTTAGGATTAAGCTATTGACCCCTACATGGTTGAATGCCTGTTTGGGAGAAATGTAAATTGAAGTGATGTATGTACAAATGATAGGAATAGACATATATTATTATTTGTATGGTCATAGCTCTTTAAGCAACTGCTCAATACAGTATCCAATCTATGTGGCTTGCTTCTATAACTGAAAACAAAGGAAGAGCCAAATCAACATAATTTTTTTCTTGGAGATTGTCACCATTGTCATCTTTAAATAAATATGTTTCAACGGAGGATATTTCCATGTCATCATGGTGGCATCTATTCTCTGTCTAACTGTCTCTAGAGGTTCTTGAAGTGTTTATCCAGCAGAACTGACAGAGAGAAGGCTTTAATTAGCAAGCCTACTCTTTGTATTGCATAACATACTGTACTGTCTGTCTGAACGCTAGTTAGTTTTATTCATTCCCTGATGTTTTTGAAGGACCAGTTCGAGAGAGCGCAGCTCCTCATTTACGCCACATAAATAAAAAAGCAAATGACAATTCTACTTGCCAATTTAATTAACCACTTTAGATAAAGCAAACACACACACACACACACACACACACACACACACACACACACACACACACACACACACACACACACACACACACACACACACACACACACACACACACACACACACACACACACACACACACACACACACACACACACACATGCAATAGGACACATATAAGTGTCTACCTAATTGTTATTATTATTATTATTATGAACACACACACACACACACACACACACACACACACACACACACACACACACACACACACACACACACACACACACACACACACACACACACAAATAGATCAACCACGAGGGTCATTTAACCACGTAATATTTCAACTTGTATCTTAATGACTTTGATATTATTCAAAGGGTAAACCGGCCTCGTCTCGCTACCATTTTGACGTCAGTCAACTTGACATCATGTAAATAGTCTTTCAAGCTCGGATTTCAATATGTTTTCCCCTCCAATAATTTGCGAGTCCTCCTCAGTGTTAACGATGAAGGGTTTAATTCATCATAACAGTATTCGCACAACCTCTAATTAGCGCCAACACTCGTACAACAATGGCGCTGTTATCTCAACATGCAAATGAGCTCTCAGTCTGTTGCGTGTGCTAATTTTATGAAACGGGCGATAACTAACGGCTGCGTTAATCTCCTCTGCATTTAACCCCGGTTTACTTTTTAATCCGCCGTCCATAACAAACAAACAACAACCAATAATCCTATTACCGGCTTGATGATTCTCTTTTTATTTTTTTTTGTATTTTTGTGTCTTTTTCATTGAATTTAATCTCAATTAGAGGCAGAGAAACCTAGACAGACCGACTGCACTTGACAGGGAGTACTTTTCCCTCTTTCTTGCTCAGTTAGATGGATAAGCCGTGGATAAGTCTCAGTCTCTTTTCTCTCCTCTGAGTGGGTACACATGGCTGTTCCTGTTGAGATTCAGTGTGAGCGAAAGCAGCAACACATGTACATACACATACAAGGACACACATGCACATGCACACACACGCACACACACAGACATGGCTGCATGCTCGCACGCACGCACGCACGCACGCACGCACACAAACACATACACTCCCTCCCTGTGCTGAGGGAGTCTGACACTCTGGCTTAGGTTCACTGACCTTGTCTGTATTGACAGCTCCTGCTATTAAGGGTCAAGGCGGTTAGGGGTCCCTGTGGTTAAATTACTGAGAGATGAATGCTGCATGCTTCACTGTGTGTCACTCTCTGTCTCTCTCTGTGCGCATCTCTCCGGAACACTCTACACTACCTATTTATGGGCTTGTGCGTGTGACTGAGTAAATGTGTTAGGGTTTATTACAGTGTAATTTGACTGAATGTGGCTGTGGCAATTTTTCTTCCTGTTTGACATAATAACCCGTTACAGTAGATGAGAGTTAGTGTTGATGTTTGACTGTTTTTACTGTTTGTCTAAGAGACTATATTTTATATTAGTGAATGTTTACAACAGATTCAAGTGAGAAAAACAGACAACGACAAAGCATCTTCAACACAATTTAGATTGACTGCTTAGTGTGTGGTCATGTGTGTTCCCTTACACAAAAAATCTCATTTTCACATCTGAAATCGATATTTTTTTTCTCACATGTTGAGTTTAAAATTCACATGTGAAACCAGATTTTCACATGATTTCAATTTTGAGTTCACATGTTAACACCACCTTTTCACATGGTAGTGGAATAACATGTTTTGACCTCACATGTGAATTGCAGGTTTCACATATTAAAAACTTTCACATGTGAAACTGCATACAGTATCTAATTTTCACATGTGAACGTTTTTAACATGTGAAACCACGTATTTCACATGTGAAACGGCAATTCACATCAGGTGAAAACATTCACGTGAAAATCTCATGTTCTATTCTCTATAGAAAGATGGTGTTAACATTTTGCACTAACAATGTTTCCACCGGTGGAATTAGGGTGACCACATCTAAAAAGCCCAAATGCAGGACAAGGGAACGAATTTGCGGGACATTCGCGTAAGAGTGGGTAGAAAACGTTTTTGCGGGGCAAGTTTATTGAATCATGTTAAAATGGCAGCATAGTTCTGCTGTAGGAAGGTCACTGCCTGTTAACTTCTTGACGCACGGATCCCTTTAGCGGGATCATTTTCATAAACAACCGCTGAATTGCAGAGCGCCAAATTCAAAAGAAATACTAAAAATATTTATAATCATGAAATCACAAGTGAAATATACCAAAACACAGCTTAGCTTGTTGTTAATCCACCTATCATGTCAGATTTTGAAAATATGCTTTACAGCGAAAGCAATCCAAGCGTTTGTGAGTTTATCAATCACTAGACAAAATAGTAAGAACAGCTAGCTTAAATTAGCTTGGTCACGAAAGTCAGAAAAGCAATAAAATGAATCGCTTACCTTTGATGATCTTCGGATGTTTGCATTCACGAGACTCCCAGTTACACAATAAATGTTATTTTTGTTCGATAAAGATTAGTTTTATAACCAAAAACCGCCATTTGGTTTGCACATTATGTTCAGAAAACCACAGGCTCGTTCCAGTCCTGAAGGGCAGACAAAAATTCCAAAAAGTATCCGTAATGTTCGTAGAAACATGTCAAACGTTTTTTATATTCAATCCTCAGGTTGTTTTTAACATACATAATCGATAATATTTCAACCGGACGGTAAACTATTCAATACTACAGAGAAAGAAAATGTCGAGCTACAACTCTCGGGCGCATAAACTAATCAAAGGACACCTGACGCGTTTTTATAAGTCTCGCTCATTTTTGAAAATAAAAGCCATTGGAAGCCATTGGAAAAGGAATCTGGTTGATGCCCCTTTAAATGGAGGAGGGGCAGGCAATGGAACAGGGATTTTTCCAAATAAAAGGCACTTCCGAGTTGGATTTCCTCAGGTTTTCGCCTGCAAAATCAGTTATGCTATACTCACAGACAATATTTTGACAGTTTTGGAAACTTTAGAGTGTTTTCTATCCTAATCTGTCAATTATATGCATATTCTAGCATCTGGGCATGAGAAATAGTCCGTTTACCTTGGGAACGTTATTTTTCCAAACATAAAAATAGTGCCCCCTAGCTGAAAGAGGTTAAAGGGGCAATCCTTAGTTGCTACATCCATTTTTGGACTTATCAATTAATGATATGTACCCATTGATTCTTGAAGAATATAACGTATAAATGTCTCATGATTTATACCCAAAATATAAGCTCGTTTTACTCCACTGTTTGTAAACAAATGAAATGTAAACAACCACTGCATAGCCTAAAAACATGGTTAAAACCATCATTTTAATATCATGGATGGTCAGTCCTTGCATCCACAGCGTTTCACTTGAGAGTGGTTGCATGTCTCCTGCCCCATCCCTCAGCTTTTTACTGAAACTGTGGCAGGGAGAACACTTTGTTAATAATTCAATGAAGGTCTGCCGCTTTAAGCACCTTAAAGAGAGTAATAGTGTTATTATATGACGCAATCCTCTAGTGAGTGAGTTACTTTTGTGCCATTAATATCAACCAAAACTTTTGAAGTCAAGAACAACATTCTAAGTATTGCAAACAAATATAATGACACTGAAAGCAAAACATAAACCCAAAAGTATTGATAGCAAAACAAAGTATTGCAAGGAAATCATTTTGAAATGCAAGAAGAAATGAATTGTAAATGGATGCAAAAAAATCGTTTTCATTTTTTATGCAATTTTCCCTATCTTTGGTTATGTTACCCTGGCCTTTGCTGCCTCATTTCATGTTGCAAGTTGTGGCACATTCATTCCAGCAAAATAGCACCCTGCATCCCACTGCTGGTTTGCTTCTGAAGCTAAGCAGGGTCTGTCCTGGTTGGTCCCTGGATGGAAGACCAGGATGTAGCTAGAAGTGGTGAAAAATAAGCATGTGAAACAAGTGTCTGAAAGCCCATGTGATTTCTTTGTAAGGGTGGGGTTGTCTCAGAGTATCTGTGAGTGTGTGTTGTGACAGGTCATTTTCATTGACCTCATCCGAGAGTACACCAGCCCTCTTTTACGTACACACACCCCGCCCCACACACCAGATCTGCCACCACAATTAAGGTCTGAATTAGCGTCACTGAGCATCATTACCTGTTGAGATGATATGACATGCTGCTAGTCTGTCTGGCTAACTAGGTCAGAC
The DNA here is from genome assembly GCF_016432855.1 of Salvelinus namaycush. Lineage (NCBI taxonomy): Eukaryota > Metazoa > Chordata > Actinopteri > Salmoniformes > Salmonidae > Salvelinus > Salvelinus namaycush. Next base: position 42,531,626 of record NC_052311.1, on the reverse strand, counting down.
TGCACAATTACCAGGCTTTTGGAGGGCTCGGGGGCTTTGGGGGGGGGCTTTTTCAGGGAATGGTGGTGTGAGTGGAGGGCTTATAGGGGGGATATGGTGGATTTAGGGTGTGTGATATGGCTTTAGACACATCTCCTATCAAGCCCAGGAGCCATTCTCTTAAAGATGTAATGACGTCTCACAATTAGCATAATGTCCCAACTTGTCTGCTGCTTTTAGCTGTCACACTGTATTTGTGGTGAGGCTGGCCAATTACAGAAGAGACGGGGAAGGGGCTTTACAATGAAATGAATAGACACTCATGTGATCTGTCACATCCCACCGGTTATTACTTAGTGTCTGGAGGAATGTAGCTAACAAACTGTTGATGACATGGCACTAAAAGTCATCTGGAAGAACCACAGGAGACAATTTCAGATATAGGTAATATCAGTTGTTGGTTAAATTAATTCTACATATTGTTTATATGTCACTTTAGGTATATGTAAACCTGCCTTTTTATTTTATTTAACTAAGCAAGTCAGAACAAATTCTTATTTACAATGACGGCCTACCCCGGCCAAACCCTAACCCGGATGACGCTGGGCCAATTGTGCGCCGCCCTATGGGACTCCCGATCACGGGTGGTTGTGATACAGCCTTGAATTGAACCAGGGTCTGTGGCGACGCCTCTAGCACTGAGATGCAGTGCCTTAGACCGCTGCGTCACTCGTGAGCCCCCCAAATCTCTTCGTTTGTTTTTGAATTCTCGATCCCAACACAATATGATGATACATTATGTCAAAGATGAGCCACGTCAACAGTTTTATTTTTGTTACACTTCAAAATATAACCTGAAAACGAATTTGTTGTCATACAATTTCACAATTGTACACATTTCTCTGCCTTTGTCATTCAACATTCAACATTTCAAATAGTTGTAATTCAACATTTCAGATAGCTTCCACCTATGCCTGTACCTACACTTCTCCTACTCGTGTTATCCTTATTTGTGTGTCAAACCATCTCTCCCTCTCCATCACTTTCCTGTCCCATATTGAAGTAAGCAATCTGCATGTCAAAGCACCAAATAAACCCCAAATGCAGGTCTTTGGGTTGGAGGTCTATCTATCTATCCAACATGGCTTTTAATCCATCTCTATATGATTCCTCTGCTCTCTATCATAAATCTCTTGCTGTCCTGCCTTATATATAATGTATTTGCAAAGAGAAGAAATAGAGGTGACAGAGTCAGTAGTTACTATGATCAAACATAGTACCTGGAGGCTAACTGGGAATCAGGGCCCCACTGACAGGGCCTACAGGGAACGAGTGCATGAGAGGGAGGGACAGAGGGCGGGAGGGAGGTATGGAGCGGGGAGGGAAAGGGGGATGGATAGAGGGAGAGAGGGGGGAGAAAGGGGAGAGAGGGAAAAAGAGAGAGAGGGGGGGTGGATAGAGAAGGAGAGACAGAGGGAGATAGAGGGTGGCTATACGTACTGTAAGGGGTAATGGATTGCTGGGTGTGTGTATAAATCACTATTGTACAGGCTAATCTCTCTCACTCACTGGCAGGGTAAATACTTTGCTTATAGATCCAACACGCCTCACTCTCTGCAGCTTGTTGGGCACGCTCAGTAGGCACAAGGCCTCTCCGAGACACTACACCTGCTCCTTTAAATCATCCCTCATTCATTCTCTCATTTTTCTTCACTCCATCCTTTCCACAGAGAGGTGGATGAGGCTCTTGGTAACGGATAGGGCTGAGACAGACGGTGTACTCACCCTCCCTCCCTCCCTCCCTCCCTCCCTCCCTCCCTCCCTCCCTCCCTCCCTCCCTCCCTCCCTCCCTCCCTTCCTCTATCACTGTATATTGATGGATACCCTGTCCATAACTAAATATTTTTTATCAGTCATTGTGCATATTGATATAGAGAGGTCCCTGGCAGTATATTTCAAATACCTGCTTTTCCTGTAGCTTGGCTCCAGCTTGGCTGCATTTGGATGTCCCTCTCCCCACCCCATCATTGTAACTGCAGGGTAAAGACATCCCTCTCCTCTTTTCTCCCTCCCTCCCTCCCTCCCTCCCTCCCTCCCTCCCTCCCTCCCTCCCTCCCTCCCTCGGTAATCTGGCCCTGTCTCTAGATGTGGAGGTGCTGCTGCTCGGGCTTGATTGAAACAAACGGCTGCTGATTGCTGATCAGCCAGCTGTAAAGCCTGGCAAGGATATGAGCTAATGAAAAAAATGGACCTGATTTGAGAGGCACAGAGCGTCGCTCACCCCTGCTCGCCCCTGTCCCCCTGCTGTTCCCTTCCCTCCCCCCCACTGCCCATCATTGTCAGCCTGCCTTCCCCAAGAGCGAAGGGAAGGTAGGCAGTGTGACTGTGTCGCTAGTGCTGGCTAGACTCGACACATGGAGACAGAGCGAGGGAAGCTACCACTGTCTAGCTGGTTGTAATGGCAGTGTCTGTGTAAGGGCTGACTGGGGACATGGCATGGAGGAATGAGTGAGCCCATGAGGACATTATAAGGTCAATCATTGTGGCTGTGAGGCCTTTCTATCCTGCCTGTAGAACTCTGGGTTAAAGAGGCCCTCTGAATAAACTGTCAATGCGTTATTCACTTAGCTTAGCTGTAGTGGTTTATCAAACAACTATTTGGCAGAGATGACATTATACGTTGCTTTTATTAATTGGTTGGTGTCAGACCTACTGTGTTGTATATTATCCTTGTTACAGCTCATTGCTGGCATTACCATATTGCAATTGTCGCTCTATTGCTAATTAAATGTTTAGCAAGATATTTAACCAAAATGGGAGTCCTCGTAACGTCTTCACATGTTGTAGAGGCTTTGCTAGTCTTGCCGATGCTCCCTTTCAGTTCCACTACACATACACACAGATGCCCACTGGCCCCTCATCGAGCAGGGTCAGCGCTAAAGTGAGCATAGGCAGCAAATCATAATCCAATGACCCTGTGTGCACACAATTAGTTATGAGATAGCCACGCGGGTAACATGGCTGCATTAGGCTAGTGCATAATAATACAAAAACAGCCTCATTATTAGAGCAGAGAGAGGAGCGGGAAGAAGCCGATGATTCTCCTTTTACCTCCCCTGTTCTCTCTTTTAATTTGACAGCCGCAGTAAATGAAGAAAGTGGTGATATTTAATACCTTAATACCTTTCTGATCATTTATGAGAGCCCGGCTGTAATTGTTAGCCTGGTTAATGAGTCTACAAGTGAGAGTGGTGCGCCAGCCAGCCCCTAAGATGAAGGCCTGAGTGCAATTACCTTAAACCCCTCAAGTGTACTGGTGTCTGGAGAGGACATTACATATATATATATATATATATATATATATATATATATATATATATATATATATATATATATATATATATAAATATATATATATATATATATATATATATATAGAGAGAGAGAGAGAGAGAGAGAGAGAGAGAGAGAGAGAGAGAGAGAGAGAGAGAGAGAGAGAGAGAGAGGATACTAAATAATTCTGAATGTGTTCATACATTTATGTGCTAATGCTGTATGTACACTTTGCATCTTTACCAAATGTCTCTGTGTGTGTATATATGTCTGTGTGAACAATATGTGTGCGTGTGTGCATGTGTGCACGTCCGTGTGTTAAACAGGGTAATAGTGGAATGACACCTCTTCCGTTCCTTTATTGAACAGCTCATGTGGGTGTCCCTCCATGCCTGCCTCGTGTGTATATCTAAGCCAGGCAATTTAAGAACACATTAGACTTTGTGAAACCGCGGGCCGGGGCCTGACAGCCCTCCAAACACTAAATAAATCACCTTTTTATTGTGTAGGAAGCTGGGTAGCTCTGCTGCACATGAGAGCTCTCACATTTTTAAAGAGAACACATTTCAACACCCGCTTTCACTGTCGGCCCCCTCGTATGTGGCTGGAGAAAACATGTTTCCAGACACATTTGGAATCTTAAACGGACATTTTAACACCGAACCCCTCAGACTGTGGTCTCCACAGGGTCAGAGGCATATCTGTGTGAGGGTTTGGCATTCTTTCTGTAGATTGTGAAACCATTGATAATATGGATGACTACTATACCGCCTTGCCTTTTGAGAGAGATTTGAGTGTGGTATAAGATGTGTTAGAATATAAAAGAAAATGGTTGTTTTTTATTTTGCCTTATAACAGTAAGAGTAACAGTTGGTGGTGTTGAATGGCTGTAGGAGCTGCCGCCCACCACCGACACAGAGGAGTGTGACACAGCCTGACCTCCTGTCTGCATGTCTGTCCGTGTGGAGGCTGGCTGAAGGCAGAGGAGGAGACAAGGAGGCAAAGACCAAGCGTTGTTTATAATACACCAAGACCCATCTGCTTTGGCCAGTGAACCACGCAAATGTAAAGCACAAGGCATCGAACTAGTTTCTGCTGATATGGGAATCAAACCCAAATACACTGAGTGTACAAAACCACTTCCATGACATAGACCGACCAGGTGAATCCAAGGTGAACGCTATGATCTCTTAATGATTTAATTTGTCCAATCCACTTCAATCAGTGTAGATGAAGGGGAGGAGACGGGTTAAAGAAGGATTTTTAAGCCTTGAGACAATTGAGACGTGTATGTGTGCCATTCAGAGGGTGAATGTACAAGACAAAAGGGAAGTGCCTACGAACAGGGTATGGTAGTAGCCAGGCGCACCGGTTTGAGTGTGTCAAGAACTGCAACGCTGCTGTGTTTTTCACACTCAACAGTTTCCTTTGTGTATCAAGAATGGTCCACCTACCATTCTGAGTGCAAAAGGGGATGCAACTCAATATTATGAAGGTGTTCCTAATGTTTTGTACAACTCAGTGTATATTTGTTCTGGTTAATTTACTACGACATAATTGGAATCGAGGCATAGAGAGTATAAAATCAAATAAAAATGAAGCAGATGTAACATGAAATTCAACATTTAAAATAAATGGAATGATGAAACTATTATAAATGTGTTCATGTATGCACTTGACCAAGGATACGTTAACACACTTTATTGTGAGACGATAATTACCCATTAAACAGCAGGCCTTTAAGGCTGCAGGTATGGTGGTTGGAGGCGTGTCCAACCCACAGGTGCCATCTTGAATTAGGCCCATTGTTGGAGGAGAACCTAGCATCGTTTGCTCCTTTTCCCCCTCCATATACCAAACTGCTTTAGTGGAAAATAGCCGATGAATAGTTTAGAGCCATCTGTTGGATTATCGACTGTATACCTGGGATTTCATTGGGATTACCTTTTTGTGTTTTTTTACGCTAGTTTTTTTCCCTTCAGATTATAGAGCCATATTTTGTTAACAAGCAAACGGCACGTTCGAGTGATGCGAGCGCATCCCGGTACCAACAGGCTCTGTAGCAGGATAGCTAACGCTAAAGTCGGGACCTTGACAACTCCACAGTTGTGTGAGTGAGTGATGACCGTGAAAACACACAAGACTGATGGCTATAGCTATGTTCAACAAGTTGACTATTCTTCTGTCTTTATCTAGCTCCATTTGTGATATTTTATATTCACCTCACTGGCTTGCTAGCTAACCAATCATCTGATCTGCAATGTTGTAGACACTAACCATCTGATAGCGTGTTTGTTAAAACCTGTTGAGGATAGAGGGCGCTATTTACACTTTGGGGGGAAATCGTGCCCAATTTAAACGGCCTCGTACTCTATTCTTGCTCGTACAATATGCATATTATTATTACTATTGGATAGAAAACACTCTCAAGTTTCTAAAACCGTTTGAATTATATCTGTGAGTAAAACAGAACTCATTTTGCAGCAAACTTCCTGTCAGAAAGTGAAAAATCTCAAATCGAGGCTCTGTTCCAGGGCCTGCCTATCATTTTGCTTGAGATTTATGACTATACATGCACTTCATACGCCTTCCACTAGATGTCAATAGGCTGTGAGAGGTGAAATCGGGTCTCAATCTCTTTCTATGGTCAAAAGAGACAGCTTGGAATGACATGACCCCAGAATTCGTTTGTTCAGGAAGCGCATAAAGGTCACCAGTATTGGCTTCTGAAAAGCAATCGTTATAGACGTCTTATATCTCCGGCTTTGATTTTATTTGATAAATGTGAAGATATCATCGTAAAGTATGTTTTTTCAATATAGTTTTATTAGATTATTGAAATTTTTTCGGGAGTTTAGACGTGTTGCGTTCTTTGCGTTTGGTGATGAAGGAGAGCTTAGCGCCACTTGGCTAGTTTTGCTTGCTCATTCGAGAGGGAAAAATGCCATTCTAAAACCAAACAACGATTGTTCCCGACAAAGGACCCCTTGTACAACATTCTGATGGAAGATCATCAAAAGTAGGACCCATTTTATGATGCTATTTCATATATCTGTCGAACATGTGTACTATTAGTTAGCGCCCAGTTAGCGCCCAACACGGCGATTGCATTAAGAACTAGTGTATCTATCATTTCCTATACAACATGTATTTTTTAGTCATGTTTATGAATAGTTATTTGGTCAGAATAGGTGAGTTTTAGAAAAATACCCGCACATTCTGGGAAAAAGATGCTACATGTTTACAATGTATAACCACGGAATTCAGCTCTAAATATGCACATTTTCGAACAAACCATATATGTATTGTGTAATATGATGTTATAGGACTGTCATCTGATGGAGTTTGAGAAGGTTAGTGAAAAAATTAATATCTTTTGCTGGTTTATTCGCTATGCTTTTTTGTGCATGCTACCTGTGCTGTGAAAAATGTCTGTGCTTTTTTGTATTTGGTGGTGAGCTAACATAAATATACGTGGTGTTTTCGCTGTAAAACATTTTAAAAATCGGACATGTTGGCTGGATTCACAAGATGTTCATCTTTCATTAGCTGTATTGGACTTGTTAATGTGTGAAAGTTAAATATTTAAAAAAAATATTTTTTGAATTTCGCACTCTGCCTTTTCAGTGGAATGTGGGAGGAGTGGCGCTAGAGGAACCCCTGTCCTAGACAGGTTAACTTGCATGAGCAGCATTGAAAGTTGCATGTGATCACATCCACTGCTATGTAAACAAAGGCTTACTGGTCTTAAACGTTTCATGACGTGGCTGGGGAAACGGGTCTATACTTCCTTGGATTTGAACATGGACTTCCTTTCAAAGACTGAACCAGAGGTTCTGGTAGGACTAAGGTATTCATTTTACATGTTGGATTTGCTCTTTGGATTTGACATGTTGAATCATTCTTTTGTTGCTTATGTTGAACCCCTTTTCTTTTATTCCAGGTAAGGTTGTGGGTTCTGCAAGCTTGTCACAAAGAGGAACAGTAGAGTGAAAAGAGAGAAAAGGCAGCACAGATGAGGATGAGAGGAGGAAGACACAACTTGACTTTGTCTGCTGCCTGGCCTCATGATGGTCCGACTGATGGTCCTCCACTATTCTCCCTCTCATCCCTCTGTCATTGTGGAAAAGCCCAAACTAGACGAGCCATGATTTACCATCTGAGGGAGGAGGTGATCTGCACGGCCGATGTTTTCGACGTTCTGACCATTTTTTTTTCTTGAGCTGGGAGGGCAGAAAGGGGGTCTAATTAGAATTCATGGAGTGAATCTGCGGAGTTGTGTATAAGAAACCGTTGATCCTTCCTGAGGCCTGTGTTGGTCTGGAAGGTGAGCGATAGCAGTTAGGAATGTGTTGGCAAGGACAAGAAAATATATGTAACCTAACTCATTTACTACACACTGAGACACGGACGTGCACGCACGCACGCACGCACGCACGCACGCACGCACGCACGCACGCACGCACACACACACACACACACACACACACACACACACACACACACACACACACACACACACACACACACACACACACACAGAAGAATGCCTTCCTCTTCCTCTGAGCAGGACAGTTTCTACTTCCTGTTTACTAATAGCAAATTAGCCACATTAATTTCCCTCTTTCCCTTCCACAGGCTCTGGCCTTCAAAGCAAGCCTGTTTATCATTAACTTGGTCATTTAAAAATATTTCTACCCGAACAACAACCTTTCCCTCACCCTTAAACACCAATTCGTACAGCATACAGCTTAACAGAGCAAGTGGTCAATTGGTCTTCTACTTTGTGCACAGTCCTTTTCGATGGCTGTGGAGTGGGGCTTTTGTTTGTCGAAATGTGAGCAGCGAGCACTTTGGAGCGGCTCCACGGACGGTTGTAGCTAGCTGGGTCACAACAGAGGTTTTAGAGGAGGCACTGCTCACACACACACACACACACACACACACACACACACACACACACACACACACACACACACACACACACACACACACACACACACACACACACACACACACACACACACACACACACACACACACACACACACAGACAGACAGCCCTGACAGACAGCCCTGACAGACAGACAGACAGACAGACAGACAGACAGACAGACAGACAGACAGACAGACAGACAGACAGACAGACAGACAGACAGACAGACAGACAGACAGACAGACAGACAGACAGACAGACAGACAGACATGTTGAGCTGGCAGCTCTACAACACAAAGCATTTATCTGTCAGTGGTCAAGCCTGACTGAACCCCCTCTACATTAGAGTCACACACACAAACACATGCGCAAGTGAACACGCACGCACGCACAAAGCACACACACACTGAAAAATAGCAAAAATCAGCTTTTTTCCAGAAATTAGCCATCTGTGCTACCCATGAGTGACAATGTTCATATTCCAGGAGATGATGAGCATCCCATCTGCACGCACGCACACACACACACACACACACACACACACACACACACACACACACACACACACACACACACACACACACACACACACACACACACACGTGTTCGCACACAAGAATGTGCACGAAGGAATGCAGGCAAGCACACAAACACACTTAAACACACATCAACACAACTGAGATCTGGCTATTGGTAGGTAGGGTAATGGTGTTAAGTGAACCACAAGCAGATTCATTTTGTACTGACTATGATAGCCACACACGAACACACACACACACACTTGCAGAAGTACACACACATTTATACTCACCACAAATACACAAACACACATACGCAACATTCCTTTAGGACAAAGATGGCTGGTGGTTAATGAATCCTTTTTTTTAACCACCATTAGATTGAGAAATGAGCTGTGTTAGACCGTGCATGCCCCCGCCCCCTCCTTTATTTTTAAGCTTGAATTTCGATGAATGACTTTCATCAACAAACTGCATCTCATTAGGAGTGATGATGTGCCGTATGTTCATCATCATCTGTGAGTGGACTGATGAGCGATGACTGTCATCCCTAATGGAGCCGCGACATCCCCCTTGTCCTCAACCAGCTAGCGCTACGCTAACGCTAATTACACAATATGCAGCAGCTAGCCAGCCACCCGCCCCCCCAACATGCGGACCGCATCCACCGAGTCAACGGCAGAGCCCAGACAGCCAATGAATATTCACCACTCGCTCTCAGATCACGCCGCCACTCAGCGCACGGCGTCGCAGGTGCCCCTTTTTCACAGGTGACAGAAGGACGCCGAGGTGGCGTTTTTTTTTTTTTTTCTCTGCGAGATCGCACCTCATGCTAACTCGCAAATTATGTTGAGGCGGGGTAACAACAGTAAACGACTCCTTTGTCCTCGCACCGCGTTGGCTGGGGCTGCTGATGCTGTGCTTTGCCTGGAGTTCTCTTGGCAAGTACACAAAAAAGGGAACACTCTAAGGAAAATGCCCATTACTTCAAAAACATGCTCCAGAATTCAGGGTCACTTGCCATTACTTTTGGTTAAGTAAAACAGGTGTATGGTGTCCATTTTAGGACATCATTCATATGTGTTTTTTTTATTTTTTAAATGTGCAGTTAACCATTCTCATGTTCATGAGCAATTAATGGCGTGTTTTTCCGGAGTATTCTGTAAAATATATCATACTGTAACATCTCCAATGTTATGTGAAATCTTGTGAAATCTTAGCCGGTCCCTGTCTCGGTCTTCTCTGATGTGAGGCAGCTGGCTACTCTAGTGGTGTTTTCCCCCTCTGAAGACGCCAACTCTGGAGAGTGTAAAGAGTCTGTGTACTTCGCTCTGAGTTTTTCAGAGATTTATGAGTAGGTCAAACCAAAGAGAGTAAGAGAGTATACTCGGGGAGAGTTTGGGCTGAGATTTTACAATGTGCTGGTTGGGTCATAATTCAAAGTCCATGCTCACATATATCACATTTGGAATTACATAGATTATGAGAGAGAACAGATTTATCATATACAGGTAGAATATGTGCAGGCAGACACACGCACGCACGCATGCACACACACACACACACACACACACACACACACACACACACACACACACACACACACACACACACACACACACACACACACACACACACACACACACACACACACACACACACACACACACAGGAGCACACACATAGGAGCACACACGCAAACACAACACATACACACACTGCATACCATATGGTTTTTCAGATAGAGGTAGCCTTTTCACCCATTTTGTTACACACACTGTACTACATTATATACTGTGTGTTCGTGGTTTACTTTACGACAACCTATTCCTCCATTTTATAGGAGAGTGCGATGAGGAGGATGATGATGATGTACATCATGTCAGCATAACAGGGAACGAGATTGACATCTTCCATCGGCAAAATAACACATCAATCATCTCTTGTATTCTGTTTATTGGGATAATTCAGCATTTGTTGACAAAAAAACATTTGGACAAATCATGAATTACTATTAGTTCCAAATAAGTTGGTGTAGAGGGTGATGCAGAATTGAACGAGACATACAGTGCGTTCAGATGTGACCCAGTCCACTGCCATCCCTTTTATGAGTCAATCTTGGTTTCAACTTTACTTTTCTATTTTCTATGATTTACTGTTTGGAGTGTGTTGAATGTTTCATGGGCCACGGTGGAGGCCACTCTCCTGCACCTTATTCAGCTCTGAACACACAAACACATCTATTTCTGTTCCTGTTTGTTAAATATTAATCACACATTCCCACTGTCTCATCCACTGTGTGTGTGTGTGTGTGTGTGTGTGTGTGTGTGTGTGTGTGTGTGTGTGTGTGAGAGAGAGAGTATACTGTACATGTACTTTTCATAGTGTGTGCACGTGTAAGTAAGTGTGTGTGTGTGTGTTCCTTGGGTGTATTGGTAAGGGTAATGGTGTGGAACTCCCCACTAAGACCCCACTCATCCTTGGACATTTTTCCGACCTTAGGTCCCTCTTATGGTGGTGACCACATTTAAAATTGCATGCAGTCTTCACCAAGCTACTCAACTCACACACGCACACACACATCGGTCAAATAGATTCATCCACCCGCGTGGATAAAACCTTTTACCAAATTCCGCCCGCAAGAAAAGTGCTTGAGTAGGTGCCCTTTCCGTTGAAACTTCTCCCACACAAAAGACACGAGAGTGGGAGCGAAATAATCCAAAGGAGAGAAGGGAACCTTTGGGTGATTTGTCGTGCTGTTTTGTGTCTGAATTCTTAAACAACACACACGACAGTTACTGAGAGCATGTGTTCTAAGGCAACGGCAGTCTTGTATTTAATCTTGACCCTGTTGGATCACTCTACCACCCTTCAAGATGAATATTCAAAGCCTTTAATTCAAAGCCCCCCCCCCCCGTCCTTTCTAGAAGAGGGATAAACAAATCTAGCTTGTGTTTGTTCCCTCCTGGCCTATCGTATACCATTTTTTTTAATGATTTCACTTAAACTTAGAAAAGTGCAAGATGGCAAGACGACGCAGCGGAACATGACATAAAAAGAACACAAGTCCTAGCTGAAGGGTTGTGAGGGGTCTGCCCTGTATCTCTGAGTCGCAGTTAATTACAAAAAGCATGAATGTTTCATTAACCCCTTATCAGTAATTAATCACGCGCTTTGATGTAAAGTTCAGCTTACAAAAGCACAGAGGGAAAATTCTCTTGCAGTTATTAGCCGCCAACGCGTACAGACCTTCCTCACTGTTGTTAGTACACGGGACAGCCCCTTCAGGCACTAAACATTTGTTATGACAGCACTCTTTGCGTTCTACTCCCAAATGCCACTGTACTGCACCTTCCAAGTCCCACAAGAGTCTCTTTGCCACGAGGTGGTTTGCATTTCAAACATGAGAGCTATAGCGTATTGTGCACAAGTGTCCTTTGCCATTTCATTCTGACAATTCACTGGGAAGGGTCACGTTGGTTGAGCCTGTGATTTTATGTATGTTTTAACATTGCTGTTAACCTTCTAGCCCAGGTCGCAGGTGCTTTACATTCTAAGGTCTTGCTCCAGCACTGTGTCTATTGCCAGTTTTGTGTACAGTTTCCCGAGCTGAGATGTGATTATGGGTAAAATAAGCCCCTAGCCACCAGTTTGACCAACCGCTCTGTCCTCTCTCTGTCTGTCGGGGGTGAGTTAGGTGTCGGGGGTGAGGGAGAGGTCAGGGAGAGGGTGTTGTGGGCAGGGTTTGAGGGTGACTGTTAGGTCAGTATACTCTGTAGACTGTAGAGTGTGTTCTGTAGGGGGTTGGGGGGTGAGAGGCAGGTCAGGTTGGCTGTGTACACTGTGGAGGGTGTGGGGATGGGGTCATTACATGGATGAGGTCATTACATTCTGACTCAGGACCACCTCCATTGGACAGCCTTATAGTCTACTCTTTGAATATGACAACAGAGTGGCATTGTTAGCATATGGGCATTTCCATGTAAAAGGATCCATGAGCGCCAACATGTGAAGTTCATAGGAGCATATCAAATTGGATGTAAAACATTTTTTTTTTTTTATATCAAATTGGATGTCAAATGAAGGCTAAGAGTCTACATTGTTGGGAAATGAAAGCATAGATACATTTTCCAACCATTTTCCATCTTAAAAATTAGGTCAAAGTAAAGGTTTTTATTTCTGAATGAACAGATTTCATATCTGACACACCATTCTTTCTGCAGACATCTGTAGATCTTAATTCGGAGTCGATATTTAACAACATTTTTGGAAAATGTGGTCGCATGAAAACCTGAGGGAGGTTTTACCGTAATTCTGTCACCAAAGTTTGCATCTGCACAGTTCTTCCACGAAATGAGTTTTTGTAAGTCCTTGTGCATAAAGTTGTATGGATGGTTAAAATTTGAAATCAATGGTTTTTGTTTGGCATACATTTTAAAGGGGAAAATATGAGTCAAAGTGTAATTCTGTTATCGTGGAATTGCCCTTATGTAATGCTAACTACCTTACTTAACCAACCAACCGACCAACCGACCGACCGACCAACCAACCAACCAACCAACCAACCAACCAACCAACCAACCAACCAACCAACCAACCAACCAACCAACCAACCAACCAACCAACCAACCAACCAACCAACCAACCAACCAACCAACCAACCAACCAACCAACCAACCAACCAACCAACCAACCAACCAACCAACCAACCAACCAACCAACCCAACCAACCAACCAACCAACCAACCAACCAACCAACCAACCAACCAACCAACCAACCAACCAACCAACCAACCAACCAACCAACCAACCAACCAACCAACCAACCAACCAACCAACCAACCAACCAACCAACCAACCAACCAACCAACCAACCAACCAACCAACCAACCACACACACACACACACACACACACACACACACACACACACACACACACACACACACACACACACACACACACACACACACACACACACACACACACACACACACACAACATGTCCCTTGTTAATCAGTAAGCGCTTGATGGATTGACATACATAATTAGCACAGAGGGACACTGAACCCTCAGTCAACCTCCCCTCTTCTCCTCTCCTCCCTTCTTCCTCAATTCCTCCCACCTCTCCCACCCAACCAACCCTGTCCTCCATTCCTCAGAACATTCCGACTGGAGGCCATGATACCGTTGTTGATGTTTTTGTTGTCATTGTTCCTGCCTCTGTTGATTTAAATTAGGAAATCCTTTAACTCGGCAGAAAAAAACACTGTGCATGTTGTTTTATTATTAAAGAAGTAGAAGAGACACCCCAGCAATCTTGTGCTAGTTAATGAGAAGTAGAGTATAGTGCTTCAGGGATTTCAATAACACGGCACACAGAACCCCCCCCCCATGTGGAACACAATACATTAGCGCTCTCCATTCTAATCGGAGGACATTTTATATTTCCCTTTTCCTGTTGTCACCATAGGAGCCTTTTCTGAGAAGTTACTGTATATTTATATGGTGTGAAGGGTTTTAGGTTAAAGAGAGTCAAGGGGTGTGTGTGTGTGTGTGTGTGTGTGTGTGTGTCAGAATATGATCTACAGTGCCGTCAGAACGTATTCTTATCCCTCCTTCCACATGTTGTTGTTACAGCCTGAAAACACTACATCTTGATTGGAGTGCACCTGTGGCAAATTCAAATGTTTGGACATGATTAATAAAGAAACAGACCTGTCTATATAAGGTACAACAGTTGGCAGTGCATGTCAGAGCAGAAACTAGTCCACGGAACTGTCCGTAGATCTCAGAGAGAATTGTGATGAGGCATATGTGGAAGGGTATAAAACCATTTCTGGAGTGTTGAAAGTGTTCAAAGTTGAAAGTTTCCAAGAGCACAGTGGTCTCCATCATTGGGAAATTGAACAAATATGAAACTACCTTGACTCTGCCTAGAGCTGCCCGTCTGACTAAACTAAGCAACCTGGCAAGAAGGACATTGGTCAAGGAGGTGACCAAGAACCCAATGACCACTCTGACAGAGCTACAAAGTTCTTTGGCTGAGATGGGAGAACCTGTCAGAAGGACAACAGTCTCTACAGCACTTCACCAATCGGGGCTTTATGGGAGAGCGGCCAGACGGAAGCCACTCTTGAGAAAAAGGCACATGACAGCACGCCTGGAGTTTGAAAAAGGCACGTGTAAGACTCTGAGATCATAACATGTTCTGTGGTCTGATGGCCTGAATGCAAATCACTATGTCTGGAGAAAACCAGGCACATCTCATCACCTGTTTAATACCATCCTTACCATGAAGCATGGTGGTGGAGGCATCATGCTATGGGGATGTTTTCTTCTGGGAGACTGGTAAGAATAGAAGAAACAATGAATGGAGCAAAATCCTTGATGAGAACCTGCTTCAGAGTGCAAACAACCTTAGACTGGGGCAAAGATTTACATTTCAACAGGGCAAGGATCCCAAGCATGCAGCCAAAAACAATGCTGGAATGGCTTCAGAACAAAAATGTGAAAGTCCTTCAGTGGCCCAGCCAATGCCCAGACTTGAATCACATTGAAAATCTGTGGAAAGACTCCCGAGTGGCGCAGCGGTCTAAGGCGCTGCATCTCAGTGCAAGAGGTGTCACTACAGTCCCTGGTTTGTATCCAGGCTGTATCACATCCGGCAGTGATTGTGAGTCCCATAGGGCGGCGCACAGTTGGCCCAGCGTCATCTGGGTTTGGCCGGGGAAGGCCGTCAGTGTAAATAAAAATTTGTTCTTAACTGACTTGCCTAGTTAAATGAAGGTTAAAAAAAGAAACAAAAAAGATTGCTGTTCATCCTCGCTGCCCATCTAACTTAACAGCACTTGAGAAAATCCCCATATCCAGATGTAAAAAGCTGATACAGACATACCCAAGATGACTCAAAGCCGATACAGACATACCCAAGACGACTCAAAGCCGATACAGACATACCCAAGACGACTCAAAGCCGATACAGACATACCCAAGACGACTCAAAGCCCATACAGACATACCCAAGACGACTCAAAGCCCATACAGACATACCCAAGACGACTCAAAGCCAATACAGACATACCCAAGACGATTCAAAGCCGATACAGACATACCCAAGACGACTCAAAGCCGATACAGACATACCCAAGACGACTCAAAGCCGATACAGACATACCCAAGACGACTCAAAGCCGATACAGACATACCCAAGACGAGTCAAAGCCGATACAGACATACCCAAGACGACTCAAAGCCGATACAGATATACCCAAGACGACTCAAAGCCGATACAGACATACCCAAGACGACTCAAAGCCGATACAGACATACCCAAGACGACTCAAAGCCGATACAGACATACCCAAGACGACTCAAAGCCGATACAGACATACCCAAGACGACTCAAAGCCGATACAGACATACCCAAGACGAGTCAAAGCCGATACAGACATACCCAAGACGACTCAAAGCCGATACAGACATACCCAAGATGACTCAAAGCCCATACAGACATACCCAAGACGACTCAAAGCCCATACAGACATACCCAAGACGACTCAAAGCCCATACAGACATACCCAAGACGACTCAAAGCCCATACAGACATACCCAAGACGACTCAAAGCCGATACAGACATACCCAAGACGACTCAAAGCCCATACAGACATACCCAAGACGAGTCAAAGCCGATACAGACATACCCAAGACGACTCAAAGCCCATACAGACATACCCAAGACGACTCAAAGCCCATACAGACATACCCAAGACGACTCAAAGCCCATACAGACATACCCAAGACGACTCAAAGCCCATACAGACATACCCAAGACGACTCAAAGCCCATACAGACATACCCAAGACGACTCAAAGCCGATACAGACATACCCAAGACGAGTCAAAGCCGATACAGACATACCCAAGACGAGTCAAAGCCGATACAGACATACCCAAGACGAGTCAAAGCCGATACAGACATACCCAAGACGACTCAAAGCCGATACAGACATACCCAAGACGACTCAAAGCCGATACAGACATACCCAAGATGACTCAAAGCCGATACAGACATACCCAAGACGACTCAAAGCCGATACAGACATACCCAAGACGACTCAAAGCCGATACAGACATACCCAAGACGACTCAAAGCCGATACAGACATACCCAAGACGACTCAAAGCCGATACAGACATACCCAAGACGACTCAAAGCCGATACAGACATACCCAAGACGACTCAAAGCCGATACAGACATACCCAAGACGACTCAAAGCCGATACAGACATACCCAATACGACTCAAAGCCGATACAGACATACCCAAGACGACTCAAAGCCGATACAGACACACCCAAGACGACTCAAAGCCGATACAGACACACCCAAGACGACTCAAAGCCGATACAGACATACCCAAGACGACTCAAAGCCCATACAGACATACCCAAGACGACTCAAAGCCCATACAGACATACCCAAGACGACTCAAAGCCGATACAGACATACCCAATACGACTCAAAGCCGATACAGACATACCCAAGACGACTCAAAGCCGATACAGACATACCCAAGACGACTCAAAGCCGATACAGACATACACAAGACGACTCAAAGCCGATACAGACATACCCAAGACGACTCAAAGCCCATACAGACATACCCAAGACGACTCAAAGCCCATACAGACATACCCAAGACGACTCAAAGCCGATACAGACATACCCAAGACGACTCAAAGCCGATACAGACATACCCAAGACGAGTCAAAGCCGATACAGACATACCCAAGACGACTCAAAGCCGATACAGACATACCCAAGATGACTCAAAGCCCATACAGACATACCCAAGACGACTCAAAGCCCATACAGACATACCCAAGACGACTCAAAGCCCATACAGACATACCCAAGACGACTCAAAGCCCATACAGACATACCCAAGACGACTCAAAGCCCATACAGACATACCCAAGACGACTCAAAGCCGATACAGACATACCCAAGACGACTCAAAGCCGATACAGACATACCCAAGACGAGTCAAAGCCCATACAGACATACCCAAGACGACTCAAAGCCCATACAGACATACCCAAGACGACTCAAAGCCCATACAGACATACCCAAGACGACTCAAAGCCCATACAGACATACCCAAGACGACTCAAAGCCGATACAGACATACCCAAGACGAGTCAAAGCCGATACAGACATACCCAAGACGAGTCAAAGCCGATACAGACATACCCAAGACGAGTCAAAGCCGATACAGACATACCCAAGACGACTCAAAGCCGATACAGACATACCCAAGACGACTCAAAGCCGATACAGACATACCCAAGATGACTCAAAGCCGATACAGACATACCCAAGACGACTCAAAGCCGATACAGACATACCCAAGACGACTCAAAGCCGATACAGACATACCCAAGACGACTCAAAGCCCATACAGACATACCCAAGACGACTCAAAGCCGATAAAGACATACCCAAGACGACTCAAAGCCGATACAGACATACAAAGTATTGACTCAGGGGTGTGAATACTTATGTCAATTAGATATTTCTGTATTTCATTATCAATATTATTATTATGATTATTATTATTTGACCATGCTGGTCATTTATGAGCATTTGAACATCTTGGCCATGTTGTTATAATCTCCACCCGGCACAGCCAGAAGAGCACTGGCCACCCCTCTCTAGGTTTCTTCCTAGGTTTTGGCCTTTCTAGGGAGTTTTTCCTAGCCACCGTGCTTCTACACCTGCATTGCTTGCTGTTTGGGGTTTTAGGCTGGGTTTCTGTACAGCACTTTAAGATATCAGCTGAGGGCTATATAAATACATTTGATTTGATTTGGTTTGAATACATTTGCAGAAATGTCTAAAAACAAGTTTTCACTTTGTCATTATAAGGTATTGTGTGTAGATGGGTGAGATTTAAAAGAAATGTAATCCATTTTGAATTCAGGCTGTAACACAACAAAATGTGGAACAAGTTAAGAGGTGTGAATACTTTCTGAAGGTACTGCATCACTCTACATGTACCAAAGTAGGTTTGGATGTCTACAACTATTAATTTAATGCAACTGTATACAAGTATATTACTACTGTATGATTGTCATCATTTCCCATTATTGAAAGAGGCCCATACATCTCAAACAGATTTTACCATTTGAGCTTTATATCCATGGTGTGCAAGATGTTTTTGTAGGCATATAGCCAAGTGGTAGGCAAGTGTAGGCATATAGCCAAGTGTACCTCCTCCTACACTCATACGGTTTCCCTATATAGACACATGCCATATGGAAAATCACATATTATGCATGAGTACACAGCAGAATTAGGCCTATTAGCTATCAATGGGCAAATGAACAGACAACAACAAGCATGGTGTATTTGTTTCTGTTGATATGCTGTAGTTAACCAGACACAACACAGTATCGGAATCTATTGTAAGGTAGATCCAACTTGTGGATAATGGATCAAGGACGAATGTCAGCTTCTCTCTCTGTGTCTCTTTCCTCCTTTGTGAACACACACACACGCGCACGCGCACGCGCACACGCACGCACGCACGCACGCACGCACGCACGCACGCACGCACGCACGCACGCACACACACACACACACACACACACACACACACACACACAAACTTTCTCTCGCACCAAGCACCATTCTCATTCCACTGGAACGTTATCAGTGGTTCACAGAGCCAAGGGTCAGACACAAGACCTCTCTCTCACCCCTGACCCTGCCATGACCTCCTGACCTCAGATTCATCAAGGCTGTGCTGCTGTTGGGTTCATGGGGTCAGCCGCTGTTCAAAGTCACACAGAAGCACTGGGAATGCACCCTCTGTACTAAACCCTTCTTTCCCTGCCTAGATAGTGTGTTTTAGCCTACATCTAATAAGGACTGCATTTTTAAAAACCTTTTACAGGTCACCTGATCACATGATCTCTGTACTGGAGTATTTAAAGAGGTACCAGGGAATCTGAGAGTAGCTGTCGTTTATTTATGAACTGTATGGTGAACAGTAATGATGAACAGTTGTTTTGCCCTGCTGCTCTCTTGTTTGGAGGGATTTCTGTTGTTTTGGAGGATCATCTCTCCATCTCTTTATCATTCATTACACACACACTCAAACACACTCACACACATTTGGTATTTCCCCCGTGTTTCAGGGTGACAAATCAACTGATATCCCCCCTCGACCCTTTGACCGCTCAGACCTTCTGGGTAATGATGATAATGATGGCCTGAGAGCCATGTCGCCCAGCAGCCATCTGGACTTCCTGTCATAGCGCTGTGATTGAGAAGGAGACCGACCACCGGCCATGCATTGATTCCCACAACAAGTCTCCCCTACAGGGCTCCATCTAGTATGGCCATTCAGCATTGTGCACAGTGACCTCTGAACTCTCTCGGGGAGGCTTCGGGAGATCACTGGGTTCACTGTCATCGTTCCCCCTCTCTCCCTTGGCCTAACCCTTAAGTTCCCCATCACCTTCAGAGCTGATACTGTCTGGGATGTGATGAATCCACTATAGCCATCTGATAGTCAGAGCGTTGGCGTTACGTAAGGAGAATGATGTAGATCTGCGTCCATGTTGCTTAATACATAGAGTTGTGTCCTCTGTTCTTCTGTGACACTCCGGACCACCCAGTCACACCAGCACAGTTATGGCCATACGGTGATCCATATCATCCGGTGGGCTCCCCGTGTGATTGATAGCTATTGTAGAGTTAAATACCTGCTGTCACCTGCCAGAGAGCAGTGGCTTTGAGCCTCATCCCATCAGGTCCTCATTATCCTCGGGGACACAGAGGGCTCCCAAAAACACGCCATCATGACGAATGAAAGCTCAGGGGCGGGAGGGGTGGAGAGTGAGAGTAGAGTCAGTCACTCCAGACTGAAAACATATTTAGGGCCCCACATTGGGCCTAAAACAGTGTCAGACGTACAGTAGCAGTGGAGGGGGTGGGGTGGGGGGTGTAGCAGAAAATCTGTACTGTCATATGGATGAGTTGAAAGAAAGTCATCACATTTCCATTGAGAATTCCAGCCAGCTGTCTTGATTAACACGTTCAGCACTGAACCAACTCCATGGAGAGGGAGAGGCACATCCAGCCACAGGCACATTTCTGCAGGTTTGACACTTTTTCAAATCTTTGCTAATTTCACTTGTTTAATGTCATGGTAATGAAGTCGCAGTGTCGGTGTCATCTGGAGCGATCGGGATTTCTTTGGCCTGGATCCATCACAAATGTATGTAAGAGCTACTACTCATCCCCCCCCCCCCCCCCCCCCCCCATCACTGTCAGTGATCATGACACCCCAAATGTTTGTTATATTTTTATTGAGCAATTATTGTGCATTGCTCGAATTCGTGACGGAGAAGGAAACGTGTTACATTTTCATCAACTTCCCTTCAGACATGTAGTCCTGTGATCAATAAATCCATAAAGATGATCTAAGGATTTTGCCTGTTCTAAGTGAAGTGATTTCAACGCTGCGCGCGGGAGTCAGTCTGCACCAGAGACGAGCTTAAATCATCAGCGTGTTGAGGGAAAAAACGAAGTAACAAAGTAAATACCAAATCGCTTGTTAGAGGAATTTTTTCCCCTGTTCTTTTCTGTTCTTTTCTCTTGTTCACTTGCGTTTGAGCCAATCCACCACAGAACACCTATCTCCATGGGCGTCTAAGGGCTCTGTGGGAATAGCAGGAGTGCTCCTACCATGTGTGAGACAGAGGTCTGTTTCGACACAATCAATCCCACACAACACCGATATGAGGGAGATGCACCATCTGTGGATGTGTTGCTCTTCACATTGCCTAAAAGTTAAAATGTACCCAACAAGCAAACAGACTGAAGTGTGAATGCTGAAGTGGCACCTAAGTATGGACTGTGTCTGTCTGTTCTTCTTCATCTCAATCTCTCTCTCTCTCTCTCTCTCTCTCTCTCTCTCTCTCTCTCTCTCTCTCTCTCTCTCTCTCTCTCTCTCTCTTTCTCCATCCCTCTTTCCGTATCCCTCCCTCTCTCATCGTCTCTCTCTTTCTCCATCCCTCTCTCCATATCCCTCTCTCTCTCTCTCTCTCTCTCTCTCTCTCTCTCTCTCTCTCTCTCTCCATATCCACATCCCCCACAATCTCTCTCTCTGGATCTGGCTGTAGCTAAGCAGCCATTAGCGTTACAAATCCAGCCTTTGATCTGTATTTGGGTTGGTGCCTGTGGGGGGGGGGGGGGGGGGCTTCAGGGTGGTGTGAAGATGGTAAAGAGGTGTGTATGTGGCGTGCGGGCGTGAGTGAGTGCACATGGGTGTAGACGCGTGTGTCTGTGGAGTAGCAGGGTGTGCTGCAGGGCGTTGGGAGCCACTGCAGCAGATGAGAGAGGTGAGCGCGTCCGTCCACTCTCACCGCCGGTATAAAGAGGGAGTCAGTCAGTTTTCAGGGAGAAGCCGGGATGATTATGTCAGTTCATTTGCATTTGTACTGAGTGAATAAGCTGCCTAATGGTTTAAATGTAACTCACTTACTTCTCACTCAAAACTCCCATCTCTGCCCTGTCCGTCGCCCGCCCACCAACCCCCATCCACTTATCTCACCCTCCACAGCCTCTCTCTCTCCTCCACTCGCTCTTCCTCGCTCCATAATATCACCCAATACTTCCCCTCTTCCCTGTCCCAGCAAGCGCTGAGATTATTACATCATTGAATGAATCACTTTCACTTCTCACTTAGCCCTTGTTTGATTCCAAATAGCTGCTTGCGATGACTGTTGTCGTACGAGTTCAGATTGTACAAAGCTCATTATTAGATGGCAGGGTGACTAAGGATGAGTCTCCAGACTAAAACAGACTGGTGGCAGTCTCCCCCCCCCCCCCCCCCCCCCAGACCGCCCAGCCTGTCTCTTCTCCTGAGTCTCTCCTTTTCCTCCTCCCAGTTTTATCCATTTTACCTCTCTTCTATTCTTCAATCCTCCCCCTACATCTTTCCTCTCCTTTCCCCCCTTCTCTATCTCCCTCTTCTCTCCCTTTTCTGTCCTTCTCCCTGTTTTCTCCTGAGGGATAATGAAAGGTTTTCCTTTTCCCCCGTGGAGCTGCTGGGAGAATTCACCTGTTTCTGCTTCAGCCTTCCTCCACTGCATTGCGTGGGGATTTATGGAGCCGGCTTCCCATTGAACCAAACCATTTTTCTTCCAGTTTAGTTTACCAGCATTCTTTTCCCCCGCAGATTTCAGGAAACTGGGGAAAAAAGGCAACATATTAAGGGCTACGGCCTCCTAATTTCTCTTACAGTGGAAGCCAAACAGCCTAAAGCGGTCCCGTTCTACAAAAGGCTGCTGGTGTGTAGATGGATAGACGTGATGGAAATGCAGGATAATTGGAGTACAGTGAGGTTGTCTTGTTTCCGGGTCTTTAACATGAGTATATTTGGATTTCAAATGGGTCTCTACGTCAAATCTGGAAATAAATGAATGTCTAAATGTAGAATCATAGAAATGTAATTGTATCGGAGATACAACATAATAAGCGTTCTTAGTTAATTCTGTGGATCTACTAGACATGGGATACTGCAGATCAAGCAGGGCACAGATATATGTAGACAGTTGTCCATTACATAGGGCGGTACATGGAGATTGAAATCTAGATTGAAAGGGAGAGCACCATTTCCCCCCTCTCTTCCCTTCCTTAAGATTCCTTTAGAGACTCCCTGATCATACAACTCCAGTATCAGCAAGTGTGTTCAAGCTGTACTGGTACTCATTGACGAGAATCACGCAGTGGGGGAACTGTGATTTGTCTCAAGACGAGTACATCTCATTGAAAGTTATTATGAATGTCAACGGACGGGTTTGTGCGTGTTTTAATGTCTCGTTTTATAAGTACAACTGAAAAGACGACGTGATGCATCATGTGATGCGACTGCACCGTTTGTTGCAAGTCAACATGATCATTTGTGTTTCTCATGGATCTGTCATTCTTTTGACATTTTAGCTGACGCTCTTATCCAGAGCGACTAAGTGTATACGTTTTCATTCACACTAGACCCACTCTAATTCCCATACCGCCCCAACAGATCCACAGACGACGCAATCGCAATCACACTGCACACTGCCCTAACCCATCTGGACAAGAGGAATACCTATGTAAGAATGCTGTTCATCGACTACAGCTCAGCATTTAACCCCATAGTACCCTCCAAACTCGTCATTAAGCTTGAGACCCTGGGTCTCGACCCCGCCCTGTGCAACTGGGTCCTGGACTTTCTGACGGGCCGCCCCCAGGTGGTGAGGGTAGGAAACAACATCTCCACCCCGCTGATCCTCAACACTGATCCTCAACATCTCCACCCCGCTGATCCTCAGCACCCACAAGGGTGCGTTCTCAGCCCTCTCCTGTCCTCCCTGTTCACCCATGACTGCGTGGCCATGCACGCCTCCAACTCAATCATCAAGTTTGCAGACGACACTACAGCTTGATTAGCAACAATGACGAGACGGCCTACAGGGAGGAGGTGAGGGCCCTCGGAGTGTGATGTCAGAAAAATAACCTCACACTCAACGTCAACAAAACAAAGGAGATGATCGTGGACTTCAGGAAACAGCAGATGAGGCACCCCCCTATCCACATCGACGGGACAGTAGTGGAGAAAGTGGAAAGTTTTAAGTTCCTCGGCGTACACATCACGGACAAACTGAAATGGTCCACCCACACAGACAGCGTGGTGAAGAAGGCGCAATAGCCAAAAACACTCATAAACTTTTACAGATGCACAATCGAGAGCATCTAGTCAGGCTGTCTCACAGCCTGGTACGGCAACTGCTCCACCCACAACCGCAAGGCTCTCCAGAGGGTAGTGAGGTCTGTACAACGCATCACCGGGGGCAAACTACCTGCCCTCCAGGACACCTACATCACCCGATGTCACAGGAAGGCCAAAAAGATCATCAAGGACAACAACCACCCGAGCCACTGCCTGTTCACCCCGCTATCATCCAGAAGGCGAGGTCAGTACAGGTGCATCAAAGCTGGGACCGAGAGACTGAAAAACAGCTTCTATCTCAAGGCCATCAGACTGTTAAACAGCCATCACTAACATTGAGTGGCTGCTGCCAACATACCGACTCAAATCTCTAGCCACTTTAATAATAGGATGTAATAAATGTATCACTTGTCACTTTAAACAATGCCACTTTATATAATGTTTACATACCCTACATTACTCATCTCATATGTATATACTGTACTCTATACCATCTACTGCATCTTGCCTATGCTGTTCGGCCATCGCTCATCCATATATTTATATGTACATATTCTTATTCATTCCTTTACACTTGTGTGTATAAGGTAGTTGTTGTGAAATTGTTAGATTACTTGTTAGATATTACTGCATGATTGGAACTAGAAGCACAAGCATTTCGCTACACTTGCATTAACATCTGTATGTGACCAATAACATTTGATTTGATTTGAACTCTTTTCAGTTCCATGCAGAACACTCTGGGGAAATGGTTCTCCATGGAACCCAATAGGATTCTACCTGGAGCCAAAAGGGTTCTACCGGGAATCAGAAATGGTTCTTCAAAGGGTTCTCCTCTGGAGACAGCCGAAGAATCCTTTTCGGTTCTAGGTAGCAACTTTTTTTTCTAAGAGTGTAGAACCTAGTGGATGCCAAGTAGTTATGACCAAACTGATGCTCAGAGGTAGAACATGCATTAAAGTGAAAAAGCTTTCACTTTCCCCCCTCTCTGACTGCATGTGTGTATTTAGTATTTCCATACTCAGAAACATTCCCTAAAGGCTGTCATTGTAGAGTCTACATCCCGCCTCCCTTGCCGCGCGACCTAACAAGGATCCACATCTGCATGTAGGGGGCGGCAGTTGTGGAGAGGAGAGGGGTTCTTGTTGGTTTTGTTTTTTGAAAATCTTTTGAAATTTTCCACGGTGGGGTGAGATATGAAAGGCTGGCGAGAGGTTTTCCTGTGTAGCCGCTAGCATCTCACCACCTCTCTCGGCTCCGACTGTGACCCCAGCCCCGGGTGTGTGTGTTTTGATTCCCTTTGTACACGCTCTCACTTCTCTTCTCTCCTTCTTCTCTGAAGTGAACGAAAGCAGCCCCAGAAATATATCGCCCCTGGTTTGTTGTTGCCCATCGACGTCTTTATTCATTCTCTTTTTTTGCCGCCTCTTCTCTTTTCATTTCTTCCTTTATTTAATTTTTTTCCAAGTCTCCCTTTACGATCAATATCGGTTTGGTGTGTTTTGAAGCCTCGCGGGCCAATGAAAACTGAGCTACTGGATTTTGAAGTTGGAATTCTGAAGTTGTTTAGCAGTGAAGATAATGGTCGAAAATAGGATCATTTGGGAAATGTTACGTAAAAGTCTTAACATGTTTCCCCAATTTCAGTTAAATATGAAATAAAACAGCACAGGTTCATTTGAAGTAACTTAGATTTTTGTTGGGTCTGTCTGGTTGTGGGAGTCTGTTCGTTTTCATACATATTCAATGTCTGACGTGACAATCACAGAGAATCTATTTTGATCATCCTAAATGTCTTTCAAGGGAATCATGGAGAATCATAAAGAAATCGAAATTGAAATTAGCCTCTTTTAAGCTCCACGTTGCCCTCTTCCACCACTCCCCCCAAAAACTAAGATGTCCTCCACTAAGTGTAGGTCTGTTCAGAGCATGAAGGCAGTACTACTGTCCAGTTCTACTGGCGACCTATGACCTACATGTCTGGCTAAGACCGCTGGCTTCTGCACCCTCACGCCTGGATGTCAATCACACCGTCAGCTGTTGTTGAAACAGCGTGACTCCTGGCTGGAGTGGGTTGATAAAAAGAACAGTGAGCCTCACTCCACCTCTATTCTCCCCTCCCTCCCTCCCTACCTCCCTCTCTTTCTCCCTCCATCCCTCCATCCTCTCCTCCCAATTACCTGCACCTGCTCCGCTGCTTTTACTATCAGCCGGTCGGGTCCTGCCACGCCTGACGAGCGCCATCATCGTCCGTCTGTCTGTCTGTCTGTCTGTCTGTCTGTCTGTCTGTCTGTCTGTCTGTCTGTCTGTCTGTCTGTCTGTCTGTCTGTCTGTCTGTCTGTCTGTCTGTCTGTCTGTCTGTCTGTCTGTCAGGGCTGTGTGAACAAGGGGATGTAAAGAGCAGAGCAGAGCGAACTGAGCTGACTGTCTTATCTTTTATCCCCTCCGTCCTCCGTCCGACTGGTCATAAAGAAGCAAACAGGCCGCATCAGAGAGGGCACATATAAGCGTGTGTGTGTGTGTGTGTGTGTGTGTGTGCGTGTGTGTCCGTGTGTGACAATGCTTTACGCCCCTCTTTCTGTTCATTACAATGCTGTTTACAGCCCTTTGACAAACTGCTATAGTACACCAGTGGGGAAATGGAAAATGAAGTTTACGTACAAGATCGTTACAGTGTAATACAGCAGTAATACAAGTAATAGATTATCAATTTTGTCTGTTGGCTTCATTATCTTGTTATCATACAGTAGATACCTGTAATTATATAATCAATTGATTTTAGAGGAGTCTAAAAATGACATTTTAGAGTGTGTGACGTTTTGCTAAGACGTGACTGATGAGGGGTAATGCGAGAATGAGAGAGGGAGGGGGAAGAGAGAGAGAGGGAAAATAGGGAGCGAGAGATATTTAGGCATCATTGCTTTCCCTCCAGGTGTCTTTGGCCTGCATGATTTCATCTGCGGGCCATAATAAACTTCCTTAATGAAATAAGTAATTAACATATTATAATTGTGCTGTGGATGATTTTGACAGAGATCATTTTCCATATCTAATGCTATGCTAATTTAATCTGTTCCCCTCCTCTGCCCGACACGACCCTTCTGTGATTAAGTTTCATGGCATCTCACTTTCTGTTTCCTCACCTCTCCATAGCTTTCGCCTCTCAGTCTCACCCCCACTTCTCTCTTTCTCTCCCACTCTCGCTCTCTCTCCCTCCCTCCAACCCTCCTCCCTCCCTCTGGTTGTGATGGATTGACTCTTCCTCTGTAGTTCAGGGCCTTGTTGTCGTCGTTTTGCGAGGAGGAGAGACGTGCACAGATGGCAAGGGACTGGAGGCCAGGGTGGAGGCTCTCCTCTGTCTGTATGTGTGGTCTGTGCTCGTCTGCATGGGAAATTAGTACAAAGAGGAAAAGCAAGGAGGGAGGGAGGGAGGGGGAGGATTCACGGCACTGATTGAAATATAGCTGTGTTGGGCCCGGTCATCATGAAGAAATAGAAGAGCCCCCACTTCTGCCCCAGAGTCTCAGCACAGCAACTATCCCTCAGTGGATTGGGCAGAGGAAAGGGAGAGGGAGGGGGTCGAATGATATCATTCAGCTGTGGCTTGATCGCTCCGATGTGGGACCAGCCCTATCTCTCTCCCTCTTACCCACCCTGCCCCTCTCACAGTGGAGGGAGACAAACACAGGGGTCTCTCTTTCTCCCTCTCCCTCATCCATCTCTCTCCCCCTTCTGCCTCTCATTTTCTCTCTCTCCCGTACCCCCGTTCCTTCTTTCCCTCTTCCCTATCCCCCACCCCCTTCTCTCTCTCTCTCTCTCTCTCTCTCTCTCTCTCTCTCTCTCTCTCTCTCTCTCTCTCTCTCTCTCTCTCTCTCTCTCTCTCTCTCTCTCTCTCTCTGTCACCCATGAAACGATTCACACAGTGTTCCCGTCATAACCTGCTGCTCCAGCCCCAGCGTTCCTCCCTCCTGGGAATACCGCCAGGGGAATATCCCACCCCACACCCCCTGTGCATCGACCGCGCACCAGGCTGAGACTGGGAGACGGGACGGAAGGCAATGCAAATAGACAGGGCTTCTCCCAGATACTAACACTACTAAAGTACCTCCCTGTTGTTCACAGACAGACAGAGACAGTGTGGGAACAGTCTAGTCTGTCTACTGTTCTTCCTGTGGGTTTCTCTAGATTACTGTAAAAAACAAGCTAGCTTTGCACCGTCACTTCCAAAGAAAATATTAGCACTCTGGTGAAACCACTATGCTTTGTACAGCAAAGTTAACTACAGGATATATTGAGCATGTATTCCAATTACTAAGATTTGAATAAACGAATGCACTTTTCTGTGAATTACATTCTTCAACACATGTTGACTGAAGACTTATTTTGATACTACTGTTCAGGCGCGTGTGAGAAAAATGCATGATGCAAAAGTATTTTAGGTGTTGGGTGTTTGAATACATGGAACTACGTAGGAAAGAGAAACACAAAACAGAGCGAAGGAGCGGGTGAATAATAGATAACCAGCATTTTGTAAAACAATTCCCACTATTTTAAGTAGAGCACACAGAACAACTGAGCTGTATAAATATTGTAGGATGGAGAGGCTTCATCATCCCTGGCAGGTGTGTGCGTGTGTGTGTGTGTGTGTGTGTGTGTGTGTGTGTGTGTGTGTGTGTGTGTGTGTGTGTGTGTGTGTGTGTGTGTGTGTGTGTGTGTGTGTGTGTGTGTGTGTGTGTGTGTGTGTGTGTGTGTGTGTGTGTGTGTGTGTGTGTGCGAGCGTGAGCGTGCATTTGGATAATTGAATTAAAGACTTTGTGTCCATTTCACCTTAGATAAAAGCCAATGTATCCCCCTTTAACTGTGCTTAGAAATCAATGTCTCTTGACTTCACCGTGTTTAAAAGGGCATTGTTTATTCAGTAGTAAAATACCCGTTCACTTATGCAGTCATAATTGATAACGAAAGAATAATTTCTACTCTAAATGGAGCGTGAAAATATAGATTTTTTTTGATAATATCGACCGTATGTATCTGTTTCATCTAAATTGTGCTTGTATTTATCTTTCAGAATCACACGACAGGTGAGATGAAATGATGCGCTCCTCTGTGTGTAGGAGAGAAAGGTCAGAGTGAGTCAAACAAGAGGATGGGTTATAGGAAACAGCTGAGATGTTGAACGTACAGGACGTCTAGTAACGTACGGTGGAGTGGCAGGACACACGCCACTACATAATGAGATGTCACCCCTCCAAGTCTCTCTGCTCTGGAGTTCAGTGGATGCTAAAGGGTATAGCTACAGTACACACACACACAATCTAGTGACACACTCCCATTACAACTACAGCCAATAGATGCATGTGGAGGCCAGAGAGTCACTGTATGATAGGTACAGTCGTGTTATGCTTCACGTGTCTCTGATTCCAGGTCAAGCAGATGATTGGATACACTGTCATAGGCAACCGTTCGAAACATGGAAGTTGTGTGACGTGTCCGTTGCCCATATTAAGACACACGCGTGTCCTTCAGCAGTTGACCCTTACCTCATTACGAATGTCTTGAATTATTCTCGGTGGGATGTTTCAAGAACGTAGACTATACGTGTTGTGAGCGTAGAAATAGCCTGTCTAGTCGAAGGACCATTTTGTTTTTCTATGTATGGTTCACGTGGAGCACATATTATCCCCCTTTTGAAATATCTGTCTGACCCATGGATGACCTTTTGCGAATAGCAAAGTGCACGAATAAAAACAGTTGCGGCGAGGCTGGATCGCTCGGGCCCTCTCTACAGCTCTCTCTCCCCTGTTCTCAGACAGACACGGGAGTCATTGGGAGCAGACGGTAATCGAAGGCTGTCACCGCAGTGTCTAGCAGGAGAAGATTATCCAGCATGTCCTAATGCTACTGCTTTCTTTCCCTTTTTTTCCCTCCTATTCTCCATTCCTTTTTCCTTTTTCTCTATGGCAGTCGCTCTCTCGCTCCCCTCTTCCCCTTCTCTCTCTCTCTTTGATTCTCTTTTTCTCTCTGGCAGTCTCTCTCTTTCTTTCTCTCTCTTTTTCTTTCTCTTCCTCTCTTTCTTTTTCTCTTCCTCTCTATCTCTTTCTTTTTCTCTTCCTCTCTTTATCTCTTTCTTTTTCTCTTTTTCTCTTCCTCTCTTTATCTCTTTCTTTTTCTCTTCCTCTCTTTATCTCTTTCTTTTTCTCTTCCTCTCTTTATCTCTTTCTTTTTCTCTTCCTCTCTTTATCTCTTTCTTTTTCTCTTCCTCTCTTTATCTCTTTCTTTTTCTCTTCCTCTCTTTATCTCTTTCTTTTTCTCTTCCTCTCTTTATCTCTTTCTTTTTCTCTTCCTCTTTATCTCTTTCTTTTTCTCTTCCTCTCTTTATCTCTTTCTTTTTCTCTTCCTCTCTTTATCTCTTTCTTTTTCTCTTCCTCTCTTTATCTCTTTCTTTTTCTCTTCCTCTTTTATATCTCTCTCTCTCTCTCTCTCTCTTTCACCAGGTTGTAAAGATAGGAGAAATCTCAAGGCCCAATCAGCAGAATAAGACAGAGTCCCAAGGCTAATGGAATGCATGCAGATATGTTGTCTTTGTGTCTGAATGTATGAGCAAAGGAAATTAATGTGAGGCTCACCCAGTCAGATTTAATTTCTTGCCCTGGCTTTTGCCCTGCAGAAAAACTAAAACTGACTGCTGCAGACTCAGCTGGCTGAATGGCTGACACACAAATACATGAATGCACACACACACACACACACACACACACACACACACACACACACACACACACACACACACACACACACACACACACACACACACACACACACACACACACACACACACACACACACACACACAGTACCGGTCAAACGTTTGTGAACACCTGCTCATTCAAGGGTTTTTCTTTATTTTGACTATTTTCTACATTGTAAAATAATAGTGAAGACATCAAAAATATGAAATAACACATATGGAATCATGTAGTAACCAAAAAAGTGTTAAACAAATCAAAATATATTTTAGATTTGAAATTCTTTAAAGTAGCACCCTTTGCCTTGATGACAGCTTTGCACACTCTTGGCATTCTCTCAACCAGATTCATGAGGTAGTCACCTGGAATGCATTCAAATTAACAGGTGTGCCATGTTAAAAGTTCATTTGTGGAATTTCTTTCCTTCTTAATGCGTTTGAGCCAATCAGTTGTGTTGTGACAAAGTAGGGTTGATATACAGAAGATAGCCCTATTTGGTAAAAGACCAAGTCCATCTTATGGCAAGAACAGCTCAAATAAGCAAAGAGAAATGACAGTCCATCATTACTTTAGACATGAAGGTCAGTCGCAAAAACCATCAAGCGCTATGATGAAACTGCTCTCATGAGGACCGCCACAGGAAAGGAAGACCCAGAGTTACCTCTGCTGCAGAGGATAAGTTCATTAGAGTTACCAGCCTCAGAAATTGCATCCCAAATAAATGCTTCACAGAGTTCAAGTAACAGTCACATCTCAACATCAACTGTTCGGAGGAGACTGTGTGAATCAGGCCTTCATGGTCGAATTGGTGCAAAGAAGCCACTACTTAAGGACACCAATAATAAGAAGAGACTTGCTTGGGCCATGGAAGTTAGTCCGGTGTGTGTGGTCTAATTTTAGATTTTTGGTTCCAACCGCCATGTCTTTGTTAGACCCAGAGTAGGTGAACGGATGATTTCCGCATGTGTGGTTCCCACTATGAAGCATGGAGGAGGAGGTGTGATGGTGTGGGGGTGCTTTGCTGGTGATACTCTCAGTTATATATTTAGAATTCAAGGCACACTTAACCAGCATGGCTACCTGTAACGGTCGTCTGTTGAAGAAGGTGTGGACCAAAGCGCAGCGTGGTAATTGTTCATGCTTTTTATTGAAACTGAACACTAAGAACAAAATAACAAAGAGAATAACCGAAACAGTCCAGACAGGTGCAAAACACTAAACAGAAAATAACTACCCACAAAAACCATGAGGGAAAAAGCTACCTAAATATGGTTCTCAATCAGAGACAACGATAGACAGCTGCCTCTGATTGAGAACCACACCCGGCCAAACACAAAGAAATACAAAACATAGAAAATGAACATAGAATGCCTACCTAAATCACACCCTGACCAAACCAAAATAGAGACATAAAAAGCTCTCTACGGTCAGGGCGTGACACTACCACAGCATTCTGCAGCGATATGCCATGCCATCTGGTTTGCGCTTAGTGGGACTATCATTTGTTTTTCAACAGGACAATGACCCAAAACACACCTCCAGGCTGTGTAAGGGCTATTTGACCAATAATGAAAGTGAGTGCTTCATCAGATGACCTGGCCTCCACAATCACTCGACCTCAACCCAATTGAGATGGTTTGGGATGAGTTGGACTGCAGAGTGAAGGAAAAGCAGCCAACAAGTGCTCAGCATATGTGGGAACTCCTTCAAGACATTTGGAAAAGCATTCCAGGGGAAGCTGGTTGAGAGAATGCCAAGAGTGTGCAAAGCTGTCATCAGGGAAAAAGGTGGCTACTTTGAAGAATCTAAAATCTAAAATAAGTTATTCTATATGTTATTCTACAATGTAGAAAATAGTAAAAATAAAGAAGAACCCTTGAATGAGTAGTGGTGTCCAAACCTTTGACTGGTACTGTACATATGAATACACACACACACACACACACACACACACACACACACACACACACACACACACACACACACACACACACACACACACACACTCACACACACACACACACACACACACACGAACACGAACACACACACGAACACGCACACACACGTATGAACCCAGGCACACACACGCGCAAGCACTCACAAACACATCCGCGAGCACCAAACACACACACACACGCTTCGAGTGGCCTCTCTCGCTGAGTGACAGGTGTACATGGACGGTACAATGGCTGCCAATATGACTAGAGACCATGGTAACAATGGCTCGTCTCCGGGGAAACGCTTAGCCTTGCACGCGTCCGTCAGACATGAAAGAGACAATTTCAGGTGGTAGAAAATGGAACTGGGATAAAAAGGAAACATTTGGGGTTCTGTGGCACTCAACATCGCCGGCGGCAACGGCTTTGATGGGAAAATGGATTCTGATCCTTGATTATACACACCACAATCTGAAACAGCCAGAACATGGAAGGGACTCGAATTAAATGGTGAACAGTGAAGATACACTCACCAGGACCATTAAGGCTGCCATTTTCATCTCTCCTCTCAGCACGAGACCAATTTGTCCTATTTGGTGACAACAACTTCTCCCAAAACCAGGCAATGTAGAATATATCTAAAACAATTCCGTGATCAAGGTCTTTCACAGTAAGCAGGTGCTAGGATCAGATTCTTTATGGTACAGCCCAGTACTGACTCTGTAACAGCAGACATACCCTGCCAATATAACTGCAGTGTTTTGTTGTTGGTGTATTTTCACCATCCAGTCTCCATTGTTTGTGAGTGTGTGTGTGTACAGCGCTCCATTGTGAGCGCGTGTCCGCATGTGCGTATGTGTGTGTTATCCTTGGGCCCTGGCCATGTCAATCAGCCCCCTGCAGAGCAACTGCCCTTCACACTTCTGTTTATCTACTGCTGCTGAGGACTGGGACACCAGATAAGAGTACATCACACAGACACAGACACAGACACAGACACAGACACAGACACAGACACAGACACAGACACAGACACAGACACAGACACGCACACGCACACGCACACGCACACGCACACGCACACGCACACGCACACACACACACACACACACACACACACACAAAACAGAGCTGTAATGCCATTTTATCCTGCAGTTTAATTGACATGCATGTCTCATCTCTCTAAGAGGTCTGATCCTCTCCCCTCTCATGTTCTGATGGAACTCTGCCATCATTTAAGCTTGTGAATGCAGTGATTGTACTGTACCTGTTTCACGTCAATTAGTCACCCATTTGAATTCAAATGTCACATCCGAACACCAACTGAATAGCTCTGCCACAACCTGCGAACTAATCGAGGAAGAGAATGAGGAAGTGAAAGAGGGGAGCAGCGGTGTACCTGTGAACTGCACATGTCCAGGAGGGTCTTGGGGACAATTGAAACGGCTGAATGAAACGTCGTGATAAGTCTTCATGGACAGCAAGCTAGTCCACCTCGCCTGTGTGTGTGTCCTGTATGATGGGAGTATATTCAGCAGCCTTGCCCCCTGGCACCACACGGCGCTCAGCACAAACACCAATACCTCGCTACTGACAAAGCCATGGACTCACAGATATGCATGCATTATCACACACACGTTTCGGAGTGTGTGTGTGTGTGTGTGTGTGTGTGTGTGCATGTGTGTGTTTGTGCGCAAAGGCGTGTGTGGTGTTGCAGTATACTACAAAGATGCCAATCTCTTTTGCTTGTCTTTTCCCCTAAGTCCCAATTTCTCAACTGCCTGCAGTCAGAGATGGAGAGGTGGAGGGAGAGAGGTAGAGGGAGAGAGGTAGAGGGAGAGAGGTAGAGGGAGAGAGGTAGAGAGAGGAAAATGTTGACGCTATCAGCGTTATAAGGGCCACCAGGTCATTGTCACGTGTCACTCAGAGTAACACTACCTCTGATAAACCCATGTAATCCCCCCCGTCACCACGGCGATAGGTGTGTGGGCCCTGGATGCCAGCATCCTGACGAGGCACGAAATGAAACCCCCTGCACTAGCCCCGATAAACATCTAAAACGGTTTCTGGTCCCCGGGGGCTAATGGAGAGACTGGGAGCTATCAAAATATCAAATGCGCGTGACAGCTTACAAGGACCCAGGTCTGTCAAACACTCGCCTTCAGAGTGTGATTTAACTTCCCGCGCCCAGCCCGCCCTGGCGGCTGAGAAATTGATGTTTTGGGTTCCCCCCCGTCTTTTGCACGGAAGTAATACTTTAATGGACATATTTATTTAGACAAACAGAGACACCGGGTACAGGTTTTAATTAGGTAAACAGCTCGTTGGGTGGAATTGATGGCGATCCACTAATGAAGGTCGTCGCAGGCTAATAGCTCTGCTTCCCTATGTCTTATGGAGCTGAAATCTCATGAAATAGAGTGAATTCAGCCATCTTTCCTCTCCCCCTTCTGTCATTTGTTTTTCTTTATCACTGTTTTCTCTCTCTCTCTCTCTCTCTCTCTCTCTCTCTCTCTCTCTCTCTCTCTCTCTCTCTCTCTCTCTCTCTCTCTCTCTCTCTCTCTCTCTCTCACTCCCTCTCTCTCTAACAGATGACTCTATCCTGGGCCGGGCCTGTCGACGTCTCAGTTGCTCTCTCTCTCTCTCTCTCTCTCTCTCTGTCATGGACGGTGTGTGTTGGGAGTCCTTGCCGGTGCGTCTGAAGGACAGAGGAGCGGTCGTGGCACCGTGTCAGGTGTCTTCTCCGGGAGACACGTGGAAGGGGACGTTTGTAACTAGCTGCCCGTCTGTCGTCTAAGGGGGCCATGTCTTCTGGCTGCTGTCAGTGGCACAGGCCTGAGTTATGATTATGATTTATCACTATGATTTATGATACCTACTGCTGTTGTGTTCCTCTCAGACTGAGTGCAGTATAGGGAAGGTATGTATGTGTGTGTGTGTGTGTGTATGTGTGTGTGTGTATGAGGATACAGGAGTGCTTCAATGTCCATCCAGAAACACTATGAGTCATGGCATAAAGCACACAACAGATGCACAAGATAACGTGTCTGGTTAGACTTACTGTAGCCTAGTACCCAAAGTATTGTACAGTCTTAATGCCAAACAGAGGGACATAGGGGATATTTTGTAAATATCCTCAAATCCTGCGCCAGCCCCTGTCACTGTATGTTGGGATGCAGTGAAACAGGCTGTCTGGAGGCCCATGGGGAGAGGGGATGTGGGGGAGGGAACTGGTACACATCCACATATTAACCCTCACTCAGGAGACAGAAAATAGAGCGGAACTGAATGTGTGTGTGTTTGTGTGCATGTGTGTGAACGTCCGTTGTGTGTCGGCGGGCAACCGCAGGATGCGTGTGACGCATCTGGTGCGGTAGTGCCTAGATAGAGGTAAGTTGCATGCCCACTTACCACGTGCATGCATATTCTCGCTTACAGCTCGCTGCCGCCTGCTAGCCCTTGTAGTGAAGTCTCCCCTTGTCGGTACAAAGCCTCTCCATGACTCCTGTCGGGCCTCTTCGTGGCGGCACACATTAACTGGTTGTCTTGAAACTCCAGGCTAACCGGTAGGGGATCATTGGAGCAGCAGTGGGCCCCAGAGATGCATCTGTACAGGCCCACCTCTGTGTGGACACATCCTGGCAGCCATCAACCACTGCCCCGCTGCCTTGTGGGTTAGTCTGGTACGACAAAGGCTAGGGGAGCACACCCTGAGAGAAAAGCAGCGTGCTGGCAGAGCGCGATAGGCGGACACCGACAGACTTGGGATCCTGCAGCTGTGGAAGATACTGGTCGTCCTGGGTTTCCCCCCTTGCCACTGGAATAAACCTTCCTGCACGCCAGCGGCACAGGACTGTTATGGTCACCAGCAGTTGGGACTTGAGGTGCAGCTGCTCTCGGCAGACCCCTGTGTGACTGAGCAGCCCTATTAAGGAGCCATACTGGTCACCCCAGCTGGGGAGAGGCCTAGAAATGGTAGCCTAGAAATCGAAAAATGCTGAAGAAAATAATTCCACTGAAACTGGTGACATGGAACTTCAGAATTTTTTGGGACACTGACGATAATAGCGATAGACCCCATCGGAGAACAGCTTCGATTGCTGCAGAACTAAGGCGCTACAACATTGACATTGCTGCCCTGAGTGAGACCAGGTTCCTGGATGAAGGTTCCCTGAAAGAGGAGGGAGAAGGCTACACCTTCTTCTGGAAAGGTTTCTCTCCAGCTGGACAACATCAGCACGGTGTGGGACTGGCAATTAAGAACAGCCTTTTACCCAGCCTCACTGAAACACCTGTCAGCATAAGTGAAAGACTCATGTCTCTCCGTATCCCCCTAGCCAAGATGCGCTATGCTACTCTTCTCAGTGCATACGCACCAACGTTACCATCTGAAAATGAGGCAGAGGGCTGCTTCTACCAGTCATTAGATGAGGACCTTCACCGCATCCCCAGGAATGACACGATGTTTATGCTGGGTGACTTCAACGCAAGGGTATGGACAGAACAACAGGATATGGAGTGGAGTGCTGGGTAGGCATGGGGTTGGCCAGGTCAATGAGAACGGCATGAAAATGCTAACTCTATGGGCCGAGCACAATCTCATTGTCACTAACACCTTGTTCCAGCAGAAGAGAAAATGTAAAACGTCAGGGATGCACCCACGCTCCAAACACTGGCACCTGGCCGACTACGTCATAGTGAGACGTTCTGACACTAATGACGTTCTTCTGACACATGCCATGAGGGGTGCAGAATGCTGGACAGATCACGTATGATACTGGCTAAACTCCATGGGAGAATCCGTCCCCCCTAACGCCTGCAGAGTCCAGCAAGAGGCGTCTGCACTGTACCCGGCTTGAGAAAGCTGCAGTAAGGGACGAGTTCCGTCACTCTCTCTCTGAAAGGTTGAGGGAGACTGAGCCTCTTCTGAGCACAAAGGACGCCGTGGACCAGAAGTGGGCATCTACTGTATTAGCTCAGTGCTCTATCAGACAGAGGCCCACTCCATTGGCTACAGAGGTAGGAAACATCAGGACTGGTTCGATGAGAACTCTGACACCATCACAACCTTACTGGACAATATGCACAAAGCGCACAGTGCTACTCTCTGCAAGCCCCACATCTGCTACCCTCCGCCAGCAGTGGTGTGCATCACGCAAGGAAGTGCAAGCAACCTTGTGTGCTCTGAAGAATGAATGGCGGATGAACAAGGCACAGGTAATCCAAATTTATATTGACAAAAATGACATGCACAATTTCTACAACTAAAGCTATCTATGGCCATAGAAGTCGCTCCATCACCCCCCTGAAAACGGCTGATGGTCTGACTCTCTTGAAGGACCAAAACCAGATCCTGATGAGGTGGGCTGACCACTTTGAAGCACTACTCAATCAGCGGTCTCCTACAGACCACTCCATCCTGGAAGAACTGCCTGTCCGTCCACCCATTGAAGACCGCAACCATTCGCCAGTCTTCCAAGAGGTGTTAGCAGCTATCTGTTCCCTCAAGAACAGCAATGCTCCTGGCGCTGACAGCATCCCGGCAGAGCTACTTAAGAAGGGAGGTTACGTCTGCACCAGAACATCACTGAGGTTGGGGACCGGGAGATTGTCCCCCAACAGTGGTGGGATGCAAACATTGTCACCATCTATAAGAACAAGGGTGACAAGTCCATCTGCGGCAGGAGTATGACCGGCAAGGTCCTGGCCAAAGTGATGCTACACCGGCTGCTGAAGAACATCACAGAGGAACTGTTGCCAGAGTCACAATGCAGCTTCAGAAAGAACAGGAGTACGGTCGACATGATATTCACGGCACAGCAACTCCAGGAGAAGTGCCGTGAAAAACATCAGAACCTTTTCATGGCCGTTGTCGACCTCTCCAAGACCTTCGACACAAATTTGTCAACCTCCTTTGCCAGTTCCATGATGGGATGATGGCTCGGGTGGCCATAGGAGGGCATGAGTCAGTGCCCCTTTGGCGTAAGTATCGTTGTTAGGCAGGGGTGTGTGCTGTCACCTATACTCTTTAACATGGAAACCTATTCAACATCAGGAGGCTCCAAGCAACCACCAATGGGGTTCTTGAGCTGCAGTATGCTAATGACTGTGCTCTTGTGGCCCACACGCCAGAAGACCTTCAGTCCGTCCTTGTAGCGGCTGTGAGGGTCTATAGCAGGATGGGACTGTCTATCAACACCACCAAGACAGAGGTGGTCTGCCAATGAAGATCCAGCCCTCCACCCACAATGCCTGTCTTCACCATTGGACACAAATCACTGGCAATAGTCCCGTCCTTCAAATACCTGGGCAGCATCCTCTTGAAGGACTGCAGCATCGACCTCGAAATTCAAAATATGATCAAGCAAGCATCAGCTGTCTTCGGGGAAACTCAGACGCAGGGTTTTCCAAAACAGGGGTCTCCACCTCCACACCAAATTTGCCGTCTGTCAAGCCATCTGCATCACCACACTTCTTTACGGCTGTGAAGCCTGGGCCGCTTACAGTCGCCACCACAAGCAGCTCGAGCGATTCCACAAAAGATGCCTGCAGCACATCCTGAGAATCACCTGGTGCGACGTGTTTCCCCGTACAGAAATACTTGCTAAGACCAGCTGCAAGAGTATGGAGGCTATGGTCACCCAACACCAACTGCGCTGGCTTGGGCATGTCATTAGAATGTCTCAGGAGCGCTTGCAGCGGAAGATCCTTTATGGCCAGCTACATCTTGGCCCGGCGGTCTGCAGGGGGGCAGATGAAGCCCTACAAGGACCAGCTGAAAATGTTGCTGAAGAAGTGCAACATCAAACCCACAGACCTGGAGGATGCTGCTGCTGACCGTTCCACCTGGAGGCAGCTCTGCCAGAGCGGTGTACAGAGGTGGGAAGAGAAGAGCACAAAGAGACAGCAAAAACAGTTCAGGAGACATACAACCATGCCTGCATATGCCAAACATATGCCAAACAGACTGCATATGCCCCACCTGCAGTAAAGTTTGTGGATCTCCGATTGGACTCTACAGTCACCAAAGAATTCACCGTTAACTCAGAAGTAGAAGTCATCATTGGGTACGATGGACTACCGTAACGTTTGTGTGTGTGTGTGTGTGTGTGTGTGTGTGTGTGTGTGTGTGTGTGTGTGTGTGTGTGTGTGTGTGTGTGTGTGTGTGTGTGTGTGTGTGTGTGTGTGTGTGTGTGTGCGTGCGTGCGTGCGTGCGTGCGTGCGTGCGTGCGTGCGTGAGTGAGTGCCTCTATGTCCATCCAGAAGCACTATGAGTCATGGCATAAAGCACACAACAGATACCCAAGATAACGTGTCTGGTTAGACTTACTGTAGCCTAGTACCCAAAGTATTGTACAGTCTTAATGCCAAACAGAGGGACATAGGGGATATTTTGTAAATATCCTCAAATCCTGCGCCAGCCCCTGTCACTGTATGTTGGGATGCAGTGAAACAGGCTGTCTGGAGGCCCATGGGGAGAGGGGATGTGGGGGAGGGAACTGGTACACATCCACATATTAACCCTCACTCAGGAGACACAAAATGGAGCGGAACTGAATGTGTTTGTGTCAGTGTGTGTGTCTGTGTCTGCATGTCCGTCAATGCGCGCGCGTGTGTGTGTGTGTGTGTGTGTGTGTGTGTGTGTGTGTGTGTGTGTGTGTGTGTGTGTGTGTGTGTGTGTGTGTGTGTGTGTGTGTGTGTGTGTGTGTGTGTGTGTGTGTGTGTGTTTGTTAGCTCTCCACACATCCTCGTCCTGATTCTCGGCGTGTGGCACAAAGTAGCCCATTTCATGTTTCCAATGCAGTGGACATGACTAGAAACAACAAAACCTTCAAATACCTCATCTTTTTCCCCTCGCCCCCTTCGCAACCACCCCTAATCTTCCACCACATTGCCAAAATAAAGGGAGAGGGAGGGGGTGTTGTCACACAACAAAACCACAACACAACACCTCTCCCAGTGGCCTGA
Source organism: Salvelinus namaycush (assembly GCF_016432855.1). Lineage (NCBI taxonomy): Eukaryota > Metazoa > Chordata > Actinopteri > Salmoniformes > Salmonidae > Salvelinus > Salvelinus namaycush. The sequence goes on along the minus strand of NC_052311.1, from coordinate 42,490,421 downwards.
CAGACAGACAGACAGACAGACAGACAGACAGACAGACAGACAGACAGACAGACAGACAGACAGACAGACAGACAGACAGACAGACAGACAGACAGACAGACAGACAGACAGACAGACAGACAGACAGACAGACAGACAGACAGACAGACAGACAGACAGGACAGACAGGACAGACAGACAGATTCTGTAGCCACCCGGACCCAAGCACGAGAGGCCTGCTGCTCTTCACCAGTGCTGAATGAGCCTAATCAGCTCCATTGACATGGTGAGAGGAGAGGAGAGGACTATTTTAATATATTTCTGGTACAGAGGGATACGGTGTAGAACAGGACAACAAAGGCACATGTCTACAACACAGAGCCATTGGGATCAGAAGTGAGTGAGTAGTACGGCTTTTGACAGGAACCTCTTACCTCCTGTCTCACACACCTCAGATCGACCGAGAGAAACAGAGAGGGATGGGATATGGAGGGAGATAACGAAACAGGGAGTGTAACACCCAGAGAGAGAGACTGAGGTGAGGAAAGAAAGACCTCGGGGAAAGGGGGCATGGAATAGAAAAAAGAGATTGAGAGTATTCAACAGGGTCTGCTATAAGGATGGAGAAAGAGCGAATTAAAGAAGAGAGGGAGGGGAAAGAGGGAGAGATAATGAGGGAGGGAGGGAGCTTGGCACTGAGCTGGTTAGTGGAGGGTTTATTATTCTCAGTAGCCAATCAAACGTTGGCCCTCCTGAACAGAGAGAGAAGAAGAGCTGGCGAATCATCCTGGGGGCTTTCTCTCTTCCTTTCCCTCTCCCCCTCGCTCCCTCTCTCTTTCCCCCTCTGGCTCCTACCCTCCCTCTTTCCTTCCTGCGGTGTATGAGTGCTATCCATCTGTCAGCTGTCAGTGCCAGTGAGAGATATACAGATCTGTCACTTCTCGTCAGGCCGCGTTTTGGGAGGCCCTTTCGCAGCTGCCGCGCTGCAAATACTTTCCCGACGGCAGCCAGGACCAGAGTGAAGCTATTAGAACACATGCATGAGGGCGCGCACCAACTCACCCGGGTACGACGAACGCACTCGGGTACGCACGCACGCACAGACACACACAAGCACACACACACACACGCATACACATCCACACACTGTGGATAAGGTGACAACATGGAGAGGAAGTGCCAATAAAACCATGTGTGTATTTTGGGCCCAGTGCAGATTGAAACTCTGTGTGCGTTTATGTTCTAGCGCCATGGCATCTCATCAAAGTCGGCGCTTTTTGTGTGGGGGGGGGGGGGCAGACGGGTATAGACAGGGGGGGTGCGGTGCGAAGGGGTGCAGCAAAGAGCGAAGCAGAGGGAGGTCTTCAGGAGCAATTAGACGCATTGATTGCAGGCCTTGGATGACACCGCTCACAGACTGAGTAGTGCACAAGTAGACTCCTATGACAGAACAAGAGAAAGGGGAGGTCTACGCGTGTCTGTACGTCTATCTGTATGTCCATTTGTATAATGTTTACTAGATTTGATAGTTTGCCTGCTGGATCTATGCGGTTTTGGCTCATGGTCATGGACGCTGTTTCTGGGCGGAAGGAAACACGACCCGGCCAATTAACGCAACATCGTGTCAGCCTGTTTGGTAATCCTGATACGGTGTCGATCCCACACGTGCAGATTGGGAGAAAGAGAAAGAGCTACTGTGTATCTATAAAGAGAGACTTATAAAGAGAGAGACAGAGCAGTGTTGAGATCGAGAGCGAGAGATACGTAGGGAGAGAGAGATGAGTAGGGAGAGAGAGAGATGAGTAGGGAAAGTGAGAGAGAGAGATACGTAGGAGAGAGAAAGAGACGAGTAGGGAGAGTGAGAGGAATTGCTGAGATCTCTGGAGAGACCGATAAATCCATGTCATCCAGCAGAGGACATTGTGTATGCGACGTGTGAGATGTTAACATTCCCCGCAATCCCAGGCACTCCGCGGGGACAAGAGAGGAGCAAGGCATGCTGGGGGATCTGTTTAGATGATCAAACGTGCCAGGAACTCACTAGGCTGGCCTCGGTATTCTCTAGCACACAGAGAGAGGGGCAGACCACCAGATGTGTTACATTCACTTTACACTATACCTCTGTAGTCATAGGCCTAGATTCATAAAATGGTTATGCACTGCTTATGAATTTGGTGTATATGTGTTTAATGAACGTGTCCTTATTGGTACCCTTCACATAAAGTGTTACCAATAAAGTGTTACTTTATTTTGTGTCTCACTTTCCCAGTCTTACTGCGTCTTTTCTTACGGTATTGTATTAGGACACATACAGTAAACTGAGAAACATACACGCGTGCCTGCACAGACATACACACCCCTCCTCCACCTCTCCAAGCCGTCACTGGCAGCAATTCAGTGAGGCCTGTGACTGCCAGTACTGCGGATCTGCTCCTGGAGCGAGCACTGGGTTGATTACCCTGATGTATGCATACCGAGACACTTGACAATCTCTCAGCATTTACATATGCAGCCTCAGCACTCCGCACTACTTCTGATCTGAGGGGTGTGTGGCTGTGTGTGGGGTGTGGGGTGTGTGTGTGTGTGTGTGTGTGTGTGTCTGTGTGTGTGTGTGTGTGTCTGATCTTTTTCAAGAGTGTGTGTGTGTGTGTGTGAGTCTGCATAAGGCGAGTGGGAGAAGAAGAGGAGAGGAAATGGCAGCTCTCGCTCGCTAAACGTAAAACAAACAAACTTGAATCCGATGCTGAGCCCTGCTCTTCAAAGCCGAGACGAAAGTAGAGACAGAAGCCTCTCACCTAGGGGGCGCGTATCGCAGTAAACACACAAACACGAGCGTTTACAGAGATCCTCTTGTTCACTCTTTTGTCAACACATACCACTCACAACCAACAGGCTTCTGGGGATGCGGCGATGTTACGGCGCTGTTCAAAACTCACAAAAGCAGCAGTTTGACTGATGTTGTCCTTTTCAAATAAAAATCATCATACCGACAAAACTCCGATTCAAAGCCGCGGCGTCTTTTTTGTTTTCCGTTCGACAACATGAGGGAGACAATCATGTTCCGGATGAGAAGACGAGACAACGAGACAGCAGGTCTGGGGAGTTGTGTTGTGTGTCGATCCTTTGGCTTCTTCTTCACAGGGAAAGTAGGCCTGGCTGATCATCATTAGAGCTAAAAAGACGCTCCCAACTTGACATGTTTATTTAATGGCTGCTCGCGGCACCGACAGCAAGCTGCTCCTATCTCTCACCGTAACGTGTTGATCTACCGTGTGTTTACATTCCTTTGTGCGCGCGCGCGTGTGTGTGTGTGTGTGTTCACCAGTGTGTTTTAAAAAATATTGCAATCGGATTAAAGATACTTTTGAAAAACGAGATGATTACTTTTTGGATTACTTTTACATTCAGAAAGAATGTTTGCGAAAAATACATTAGGACACCTTTCTAGTCTGACCACAATTGAGAGACCTGTATGATAACACACCAACTGCATTTGAAATATCATTTTTGTCTTTGTCTAATGCCTCTTAAGGGGATAGTAATCCAAAAGTAACTGAAAGTAATTCGATTACGTTACTGAGGTTGGGTAATCTAAAAGTGACTGATTACAATTTTAAACAGGTAACTAGTAACTGTAATGGATTACATTTAGAAAGTAACCCACCCAATCCTGTGTATGTGTGTAGAAGTGTCCGTGGTACGGGTTCTTGTGAGTGTGCACAGTGTACCCATGTGTGTGTACCACCCATGTCGGTTCATATGACTTTATGCATAGCCATGCATGAAAATATGCATGTTTAGATTCCATTGTCGTCCAACCTCAGTAATCTCTTTATTCATACCGGCCACTGAGCGCCAGCATAAATACTTATAACAGTCAGCATCACACAGCACAACAATACAATATATGCCAGTCATTCTGGAATGAGCAACGCCACAGAGTTTTTTAGTAACTCAGTGAAGGGAGAGAAGAATTCACACAGAGAGAGAGATGTTGAGAGAGAGAGAGAGAGAGAACAGGACCAAGAGTGAGAGAGAATAGAGACAACGAGCAGAAGAGGGAGAGAGAATGAGCAGAAGAGAGAGAGAGAGAGAGAGAATGAGCAGAAGAGAGGGAGAGAGAGAATGAGCAGAAGAGAGCGAGAGAGAGAGAGAGAGAGAGAACAAGCAGAAGAGTGAGTGAGAGAGAGAACGAGCAGAAGAGAGCGAGAGAGAGAGAGAGAGAGAACGAGCAGAAGAGTGAGTGAGAGAACGATAGAAAAGAAGAGAACAGAAGAGTGAGAGACTGCAGGGCGGATTCACCGACGCATTTCCTTTTTTGTTTGTTTGCGTGTGTAAACGCAGTTTTAATGAAATATTAATGTCTCCCATCCAGCATGCTTGGTAAAGGATCCACTGTCTTTGATTAATCCATCTGTAGCACCTGAGGTAGACATTTAGTATGCTGCGCTGTCAGGAGAGAGGTGCCAGCAGAGAGCTCCATGTGTCGAGCTGTCACTAGCCTGACACACCTTTGCTTCTGCTGCAGTCTGGAAACTTGTCTCTCTGTCTCTTTCCCTCCTTCTCCTTCTCTCTCTCTATCTCCCTCCTCTGACACTAATTAAAATGATTCTAAAACCATTCTATTCATTTTATTAGAAATACAAGTGACATAAATGTTGAAAGTGGTCGAAAAAGAGAGTGAATGAGAGAAAATGTTACGTATCGATACGTATCGATGTTTGTTTTCTTTGACTACGGGAGCACAATTTGCAGGAACATAAGGTTGAAGATTTGGTGCATTTCAATGGAGCAATTTGAATTGGAAACAGATGCCATTGATCATACTATACATGTCTCTGCTCTACTGTAGGCTTTGATTGACAGCTGACATTGAGCTGAGGTCTTGTACCCCATGTAGGCCCACTGACAAATCAGATCCCCTGATCCAGTCCCTATCTCCATATCCATGCTAATCCAACCTGACTACGACCTGGAAAATGATAGCGGGTGCTCGACAAACGTGTCTAGTTTGCGGTTGGGTTTTGAAGGCCTCACGTGGCTCGTGGCGAGAAGCGGCATTGACTTTGACACACATCAGGGTCCGTCTCGGCTCCGTAATGGCAGATCTGGCTCGTAGTGTGAAGGTGTCAATCAAGCGTCTTCTCATTACAAGGTAATGTATCCCACAGTGCTATTTGAGTGGTCAGCTGGACATCCACAATGCATCCTGTCAGAAAGACTTGTTAATTATAGCGTCTTGTTCTATATTAGGCTTGGCCGTGTCAGAGGGAATAGAAACTCGTGATGTATAACGCTCATTTATAATAAGGAGATGCACATTTCAATCCTGTGACTCCGCCGCGAGGCAAGGAACAGACAACCCACAGGGAAATTGTGTGTGTGTGTGTGTGTGTGTGTGTGTGTGTGTGTGTGTGTGTGTGTGTGTGTGTGTGTGTGTGTGTGTGTGTGTGTGTGTGTGTGTGTGTGTGTGTGTGTGTGTGTGTGTGTGTGTGTGTGTGTGTATACTGTATATGTATGCCTTTGTGCGCACACACATTTGTGTTTGCACTCTCTCTCTCTAATATGTTTGTGTGTTCGCAACAGGGGAACAGACTATTTCCCAAACTCCACCCCCACCTTTCCGACCATACAAAGGGAGCATTAGAAAATAGAAGGAAAAACAGCAGAGACTGTTTGCCTGGGAAGGTATGGATGTCATAAAAGAGCAGGGTTGGGATTTGTTGGTGTCGCTCAATAAATCAGTGGGAGTTTAATTACCGGGCCGGTGTGGAGGAGCCGTGACAGGAACTAGGTCTGTGAGTTAGCGTTCCTCCTGGGCCGGACCCTACCAAAAACCTGACAGGGCAGGGTTTCACTCACACTCACACACACAGGAACGTACCAATATTTAGCCGGGGGGTGGAGGTGGGGGGGATATTTGAGCTCTGCTCACAGGACTGCAGCTCCCTCACAGGCGAGGGCTGTCTGTCTAATCCCCCCCCTTTTATGAACTCTGGTTGGGAGAATTTTTGAAGCTAATCTCTGCCACATAGTCCACTGCACACTGACTCTGTTAACCCTGTGCCCCATAATCCTGTAACAAGAGAGAGGAGAGAGGAGGGAGGGGAGGGAAGAGTGGAGAGAGAGAGAACAGAGAGAGAGAGAGAGATAGAGAGAAGTTGGAGCAGACAGACAGAGAGAGAGAGAGAACGGGGTAGACGGGAGAGAGAAAAAGAGCGTGACAGAGTGAGAGAACAGAGAAAAGGGGGAGCAGATAGAGAGATGCAGTGAGAGTGAAATGGAGACTAAGAGAAATTTAAAGACACAGAGCGAGCAGGGAAGTACATGTAATAGTAGGTGAGTGGCTGGGCTCCACTTTGGAGTAACACGTTTCATTTTCAGGGCTCTACAGCCATAGTTCAGGCTCAAACACGGCCTTGTGTTTTACATTTTGTGTTTCAGAGGAGGCTGGTGGGAGGAGTTATAGGAGGATGGGCTCATTGTAACTGCTGGAATGGAATTAATGTACGAAGTCAAATGTGTGGTTTCAATATGTTGGATGTGTTTGATACCGTTCCATGTGTTCCATTCCAGCCATTTTAGTGAGCCCGTCCTCCTGTAGCTCCTCCCACCAGCCTCCTCCGGTGTGTTTATCATGGCCCTCTCCAGGCAGGTTGCTGACTGACTGAGAGGCACTTCACTCATAGACAGGCAGCGCTATGTGCTGTTTTACGTTCTCCGTTTAGGCCCCAAAATGGATGAAGAGTGTCAGAGTCCCAGCCATCAGTTCACATGGAAATCAGGTGATCTATTTCAAACAGAAGAAAGCAGGTCACTCACGCACATGCACACAAATGTACACACAATCGCACACACTACCATACTGCACATACCACGCACATTTATGCATGAACGCATGCAGGCACTCACATGTACAAGAACACATCTACGTGCACACTTGTACAGTTGAAGTCGGAAGTTTACATACACTTAGGTTGGAGTCATTAAAACTTGTTTTTTAAACACTCCACAAATTTCTTGTAAACAAACTATAGTTTTGGCAAGTCAGTTAGGACATCTACTTTGTGCATGACACAAGTAATTTTTCCAACAAGTGTTTACAGACAGATTATTTCACTTATAATTCACTGTATCACAATTCCAGAGGGTCAGAAGTTTACATATACTAAGTTGACTGTGCCTTTAAACAGCTTGGAAAATTCCAGAAAATTATGTCATGCCTTTCGAAGCTTCTGATAGACTAATTGACATAATCTGAGTCAATTGGAGGTGTACCTGTGGACGTATTTCAAGGCATACCTTCAAACTCAGTGCCTCTTTGCTTGACATCATGGGAAAATCAAAAGAAATCAGCTAAGACCTCAGAAAAAAAAATTGTAGACCACAAGTGTAACGGTCGTTTTCCTCCTCGTCTGAGGAGGAGCATGGATCGGACCAAAACGCAGCGTAGGTTGAATACATAATGATTTATTAAAGAAAGACGAACACGAAAAAACGCTTGATAAACTACAAAACAATAAACGACGTTAACAGACCTGAACTTGAGAACATATAACAAGAACGCACGAACAGCAAAGAACGCATGAACAGGAAGGAAACCACGAACGAACGAAACAGTCCCATGTGGCACAAACACTGACACAGGAACAATCACCCACAAACAAACAGTGAGAACAGCCTACCTTAATATGGTTCTCAATCTGAGGAAACGTAAAACACCTGCCCCTGATTGAGAACCATATCAGGCTAATTAACAATGAACCCAACATAGAAACACATAACATAGAATGCCCACCCAGCTCACGTCCTGACCAACTAAACACATACTAAACAAAGGAAAATAAGGTCAGGAACGTGACAACAAGTCTGGTTCATCCTTGGGAGCAATTTCCAAACGCCTGAAGGTACCACGTTCATCTGAACAAACAATAGCATGCAAGTATAAACACCATGGGACCACGCAGCCGTCATACCGCTCAGGAAGGAGACGCGTTCTGTCTCCTAGAGATGAACGTACTTTGGTGCGAAAAGTGCAAATCAATCCGAGAACAACAGCAAAGGACCTTGTGAAGATGCTGGAGGAAACAGGTACAAAAGTATCTATATCCACAGTAAAACGAGTCCTATATCAACATAACCTGAAAGGCTGCTCAGCAAGGAAGAAGCCACTGCTCCAATACCACCATAAAAAAACCAGACTACAGTTTGCAACTGCACATGGGGACATAGATCGTACTTTTTGGAGAAATGTCCTCTGGTCTGATGAAACAAAAATAGAACTGTTTGGCCATAATGACCATCGTTATGTTTGGAGGAAAAGGGGGATGCTTGCAAGGCAAAGAACACCATCCCAACCGTGAAGCACGGGGTTGGCAGCATCATGTTGTGGGGGTGCTTTGCTGCAGGAGGGACTGGTGCACTTCACAAAATAGATGGCATCATGAGGGAGGAAAATGATGTGGATATAGTGAAGCAACATCTCAAGACATCAGTTAGGAAGTTAAAGCTTGGTCGCAAATGGGTCTTCCAAATGGACAATGACCCCAAGCATACTTCCAAAGTTGTGGCAAAATGGCTTAAGGACAACAAAGTCAATGTATTGGAGTGGCCATCACAAAGCCCTGACCTCAATTCTATAGAAAGTTTGTGTGCAGAACTGAAAAAGCGTGTGCAAGCAAGAAGGCCTACAAATCTGACCCGGTTACACCAGCTCTGTCAGGAGGAATGGGTCAAAATTCACCCAACATTTTGTAGGAAGCTTGTGGAAGGCTACCTGAAACGTTTGACCCAAGTTAAACAATTTAAAGGCAATGCTACCAAATACTAATTGAGTGTATGTAAACTTCTGACCCACTGGGAATGTGATGAAAGAAATAAAAGCTGAAATAAATCATTCTCTCTACTATTATTCTGACATTTCACATTCTTAAAATAAAGTGGTGATCCTAACTGACCTAAGACAGGGCATTTTTACTAGGATTAAATGTCAGGAATTGTGGAAAACTGAGTTTAAATGTATTTGGCTAAGGTGTATGTAAACTTCCAACTTCAACTATATGTGCACGCACATACTAACACACATTTACATACTAGCCTTATGTTCCCACCAAGAGACCGTAACAATAGATGTGTTTATATTCATACACATTTGTAGCCCTACTATTGTCCTACGAAATTGAAATAAATAGATACCAATTCCTCTTGTACCTTTCATTTTTACATTCTGTTACAACTGTTCAAAACTTTCCCGAAGAGAGTAATTCATTCCTGGCACTCCACTTTGCGAGCTTGTAAGGCCACCGAAATAACGAGCGAAAAACAAAATTCAAAATCCCTTGCAGAAAAAGAAAGACATATGCCAATCTGTTCCTGCATTCTGCTAGACATGTGCACTATCTCATTGGCTGAGAGACATTTGCATTTTTTTTTACCCCCATCCCTTGTGCTGCTGCAGCCCGAGGCACAACACAACACAGTCAAAGGAGAGACCACCCCCTCTCGTCTCATCTCCTCTGTGTGTGTGTGTGCATGTGTGTGTGCTTGTGTGTGTGTGTGTGTGTGTGTGTGTGTGTGTGTGTGTGTGTGTGTGTGTGTGTGTGTGTGTGTGTGTGTGTGTGTGTGTGTGTGTGTGTGTGTGTGTGTGTGTGTGTGCTTGTGGTGTTTGTGTGTGTGTGTGCATGTGTGTGTGCTTGTGGTGTTTGTGTGTGTGTGTGTGTGTGTGTGTGTGTGTATGTGTGTGTGTGTGTGTGTGTGTGTGTGTGTTAGAGCGCCCCCTAGCCCTCAACCCTCACTGCTCCACACGTGCCCTACATAGCAGTCCCAAGGAGGGTATAATAAACAGCACACAGGTCCTCTCACTAAAGACTACACTGTTCCCCGAAGAGCTCTCATTACGAACGGTGCCGCATACACAACCAGCCACAGCTCTTCTTTCCACTGCTATCGGTTTTTCACCAGCGAGCAGTTGTTATGCAAACAACCCCAGAATGACAGCATGTTGATGCATATTAGTAAAAGATGAAGAGAAAGGGGGAACGAGAGGGAGAGCGGAGGGGAAACCGAGAGGGAGAGAAGATAGAGAAAGGGACAGAAGAGTGTAAAAATGAGCCAGATGGTAGATTTGGCGAGTCCGCTGTCATTCAGTTTATGTAAAGCCTGTCTGGAGAGAGTACAGACCCCGAAGCATCTCTCACATATTGAATAGTCACTTCACGCTTAAGAAGCAAAGTGAGAGGCTCTGAGGCTCTGATCAATACTGGAAACCTATTGTTTTCATTTTGGAATGTTACCTTCCTACACTCATATTGATTTCTGATTTTATTTCCATGAAAACATTGTGGTGGGGAACAGTGGAAAACGTGTGTGCAGGCACAGAAAAAAGGACACACTGACGACCAAGGTTATTATAGTTTTGTGTTTTGTGTTTTTGTATTTGTTTTTATTTCTATTCGTTTAAGTTTCAGACCTGATTTGCTAGTTTTTGTTTAGTTTTAGTTGTATAAAAAGATGTATGTTTTGTTTTGGTATTATTCAGTTCCAGTTGTAGTTTTAGTGTCAGGGACAGAAAGCATGCATTGGAGGCTAGGAACAATTCATGTTGTATAGGTTTTTTTTGGGGGGGGGGAGGGTGATTTGTTGCTTCTTGCAACTGGGTGGCACCACAGAAAAATTAAAAGAACTGGCGTCTCTAAAATGTCCTACAGTTGTTTCAAGGTAATCTACTCACTTTCGCAAACGCTGATTCATGAATCGTCTATATCCGGGTTGCATCCGGGTTTATACGGACCAACATCATGCACTAGCACTCTGTGAGCCGCGCGAGCAGTGACATTCATTACGTCACTACGTCACAAAACATGGCACACATTGGATGAACATAAAAAAATGTTATATCTTCGGCTGTGGGTGATGGAAAAAAATTGGCTTCAGCAAAACTATTTTAATAATTCAGTGGATTTTTGTGGACAAAATGTATGACTAAAGTGTATTACAGTATTAGCAATTTTCAAATCTGACATCTCCATGTGACCGTGTATAAAAATGGTCTTTCTGGGCCGGCGTCAGTTATACTGCACTACCGAAGCAAAACTGTAGGAGCAGTCAAAACCGTGCTTCTAGACTGGAGCCCTGGCCCATTGGGTGGCACTGGTCATGTGTCAGGTCATAGGTTAAGTTAGGTTTAAATTATAAACTCAATCTTAATGTGACTTGGATTGAAATGGAATAGCTTCGATACAAAATATATGGTGGAAGGAAACTCTTTCTCGCCCATGTTTACACCCATCCAATGCTTTTTAACTTTATTAGTACATGTAAGAGGAATGAAGTTAGCGTCCTAGATGTTTTTTCCCTGTTAGTTAGTGATAGATATTTAAAGTGATGCACAAGCTAGGCCTATTTTAAACAGTGCCATCTCCTGGCTGCATTTACTCTCCAGGTTCAGTAAACCCCCCAAAAGCTTGGAAACCCAATGTTTAGGTTTTCATTTTAGTTCTGTTAGTTTTGGAATCAAAGATAATAGTTTCAGTATAGTTTTTGTTTTTCAATCGGGTTTGTTAATTATTTTATTTCAGTTTACTAAATCGTTTTTTCATGATTAGTTTCAGTTTTAGTGTACTTAACCTTGACGACACACACGCACGCTTACACGCGTCATGCACATGCACACGTACACACGCACGCCCACACACAGTGCCCCCAAACTGACCTATTTGTGAGCGTGTGTGACCTGCGATTGCCGATCAGTGCAAATTTGTAAGGCGATGAAGCGTGCAGGAGATGCCTGTCAAAGAGGAGGTTAGGAGATTACACACCCCACAGTAGAAAAAAGGGGGGGGAGAGGGAGAGTAGTGGGAATGGGAGGGGGAGTGAGAGACTGTTCATTTCTGATTGTTTATTTCACTTTTGTTGATTTCATTCATTCTACTAACATGTTTCCCATACCGATAAAGCCCTTTGAAGTGAATTGAATTGAGAGAGCAGGAGAGAGAGAGAGAGGGAGAGGGAGAGAGAGAGAGAGAGAGAGAGAGAGGAGAGAGAGAGAGAGATGGAGGGAGGGAGGGAGGGAGAGAGAGAGAGATGGAGGGAGGGAGAGAGAGAGAGCGCGGGGGAAAGAGAGGGAAAGAGAGGGAGAGAGAGAAGGAGAGAGAGAGAGAGAGAGAGAGAGAGAGAGAGAGAGAGAGAGAGAGAGAGAGAAAGAAATGTAGGGAGGAAAGGAGAGCGGGACATTGGTAGAGCGCTGCCATGGAAGGTGAACCTCACCAGAGAGTGTGATTTAACGTTGTATGTCTGCTTACTAAACTCAGAGATGTAAAAGGGGACCTCTATTCAACAATGCATGTTTTTATTCCTCCTTCACTCTCACTTCACTCTCACTTCTCTCTCACACAGGCTGCTGGAGATGCCTTAAATGTGCAGCCGTTCACTTGCTCTTGATAAGTCTTTGATATTTCATGCTTCGCTAATTGTAGTCGCTGCAGTACATCTATCTTTTTCTCAATTTCCTGATAATTAGCCTCTAACTCTTTCATCTGTCTTTTCAAGTGCACTAAATCTCGTTCTTTAATGAAAGTTACAATGCGCCCAACAAGGTCGAAGGGTGGTGGGAAAAAAACATGCTGCGGCTATCGCCGTGGGCATCCTGGCCGTGTCCTTGGGTTTTTTTGAACGTGAAAATATTCAACCACAAGAACACAGGAGCCGTTTAATTTGAACACGCTTCAGAACGACTCCTGGTGAATAGATGGGGGAAATGCGAGGCGAGTTAGCGATGAAGCTTGAACCTGCTGCTATGTACTAAAAAGATCAAAACCTCACGTGTCTTCCAGCTAGTGTACTGCAACTGTAACAACCCCAGCAGACTGCAGTCATATCAGATGCGGGTCAGATTTAAACATTACTGAGAACGATGACTATTGAGTACTACGACAGCATCATCTACATGTGGGGAGGCTTATTCTTGACCTCATTGAGATATTTTGCACATACCGTAGGTTTTCTGAAGGTAGAACAAGCCCTAGTAAAAGATAATCGGGTAACACTTCCAAGGAGTTAACTCCTATGCTGTCCATGCATAGATAATACGCTATCATATCTAGTAGGGTACTCTTTGTTAGCGATAATTGTTGTTGAGAAGACTTTACAACACTACGGGATGTTACTATACAATGGTGTCGTGTTATAGATGCGCATTTTGTCCCCCACTCTACTTCCTCTGAGGGAGAAAGGAGGGGGGGGGGGGAGAAAAAACACACAAAAAAACAACATTGAAAAAAAACACAAAGACAGTGAGAGGAGAAAAGGGAGAAAAGCACTGAGAAAAGGGCGTCACGTCTTAATGACCTCATTGCTCTTGCAGTGATGTGAGTTATTTCACACTAGGACATTTTCAAGTGAATGGGAGGGGGGTGAGGTAGGGGGGTAGTGGAACTGCTAACTGGGGTTCAAAGCGGTGAGATTGGGGGGGGGGGGGAGGCATGGTTAACGGGGTCATTTAGATTGGATGGGAGATCGATACGGAGAGGTGGAGAGGAGCTGGGATGTGTGATTGTTCTGCAGATTACGTAGGGAGAGAGAGAGAGAGATAAACAGACAGACAGACAGTGGATGGTGGACCATAGTGGCACATACCCCAGAGTTCAAGCAAATTCCAAGTAAGTATTTAAGATTTTTAAACTCTGCCACGTTTCGGCATCATAGCCTTCGCCGTGGATTACAATGTATTTCATGTTCGTATTCCCGTGAAAGTGGAAGCAAAGCAAAGTACACTACATGACCAACAGTATGTGGACACCTGCTCGTCGAACATTTCATTCCAAAATAATGGGCATTAATATGGAGTTGATCCCCCTTTGCTGCTATAACAGCCTCCACTCTTCTGGGAAGGCTTTGCATTAGATGTTGGAACATTGCTGTGGGGACTTGCTTCCATTCAGCCACAAGAGCATTAGTACCCAGAGGAGGACGGAAAATAGCTGTCCTCCGGCTCCACCATGGTCCTACCCTAGAGAGTGCTGTTGAGGCTACTGTAGACCTTTATGGCATTGCAAGACAGTGTGCTTATGATATGTGTATATATGTAGTATAGTTGAAACTAAAAAGGATAACTTTTTGAATGTTTCACTATTTTTATGAAATTAACTGAGTAGGATGGTTCTCTCTTCGTCCTCTGAGGAGCCTCCACTTGTGGATGATAGTGTGTGTGTGCGTGTGTGTGTGTGTGTGTGTGTGTGTGTGTGTGTGTGTGTGTGTGTGTGTGTGTGTGTGTGTGTGTGTGTGTGTGTGTGTGTGTGTGTGTGTGTGTGAACTTGGGGGTGTATTTGGTGCTGTTTCTGAGGCCTTGTCTGTAGTAAGTCCAGGATGACATTATCACTTCCCTTTCAGCTTTCTATTAGACACACCAGGCCTGCCAGTCAAGCTGCTCACGTAACGTGACTAAAATCATGTCATGGCAAAAATGTACACTTAGAAAATAGCGTTGCTTAACCATTTTGAATCAAGTTATAGAACATGTAGTTAGTATCCTAGTTAAACTGAGTAAGCCAATGGCAGTCGCTAGAATCTCAACTGAAGCAGGTACAAAACAAAGTAACTGCCAGTAGGAACAGGGCTATTATTCTCAGTATCAATCTTC